>NW_027285548.1:0-41840 GCF_040894005.1 Engystomops pustulosus | reverse complement strand
GGCTGCCTGTCTCTAGGTGATGTGTAACATGGCTGTCTGTCTCCAGGTGATGTGTAACATGGCTGTCTGTCTCTAGGTGATGTGTAACATGGCTGCCTGTCTCTAGGTGAGGTGTAACATGGCTGCCTGTGTGTCTCTAGGTGATGTGTAACATGGCTGCCTGTCTGTCTCTAGGTGATGTGTAACATGGCTGCCTGTGTGTCTCTAGGTGATGTGTAACATGGCTGCCTGTCTGTCTCTAGGTGTTGTGTAACATGGCTGCCTGTCTCTCTGTAATGTGTAACATGTCTGCCTGTCTCTAGGTGATGTGTAACATGGCTGCCTGTCTCTAGGTGATGTGTAACATGGCTGCCTGTCTCTTGGTGATGTGTAACATGGCCGCCTGTCTCTAGGTGATGTGTAACATGGCTGCCTGACTGTCTCTACGTGATGTGTAACATAGCTGTTTGTCTCTAGGTGATGTGTAACATGGCTGCCTGTCTCTAGGCGGTGTGTAACATGGCTGCCTGTCTCTAGGTGATATGTAACATGGCTGCCTGTCTCTAGGTGATGTGTAACATGGCTGCCTGTCTCTAGGTGATGTGTAACATGGCCGCCTGTCTCTAGGTGATGTGTAACATGGCTGCCTGTCTCTAGGTGATGTGTAACATGGCTGCCTGTCTTAAGGTGATGTATAACATGGCCGCCTGTCTCTAGGTGATGTGTAACATGGCTTCCTGTCTCTAGGTGATGTGTAACATGGCTGCCTGTCTCTAGGTGATGTATAACTTGGCCGCCTGTCTCTAGGTGATGTGTAACATGGCTTCCTGTCTCTAGGTGATGTATAACATGGCTGCCTGTCTCTAGGTGATGTGTAACATGGCTGCCTGTCTCTAGGTGATGTGTAACATGGCCGCCTGTCTCTAGGTGATGTGTAACATGGCTGCCTGTCTCTAGGTGATGTATAACATGGCCGCCTGTCTCTAGGTGATGTGTAACATGGCTGCCTGTCTCTAGGTGATGTGTAACATGGCTGCCTGTCTGTCTCTAGGTGATGTGTAACATGGCCGCCTGTCTCTAGGTGATGTGTAACATGGCTGCCTGTCTGTCTCTAGGTGATGTGTAACATGGCTGCCTGTCTCTAGGTGATGTGTAACATGGCTGCCTGTCTCTAGGTGATGTATAACATGGCCGCCTGTCTCTAGGTTATGTGTAACATGGCTGCCTGTCTCTAGGTGATGTGCAACATGGCTGCCTGTCTGTCTCTAGGTGATGTGTAACATGGCCGCCTGTCTCTAGGTGATGTATAACATGGCCGCCTGTCTCTAGGTGATGTGTAACATGGCTGCCTGTCTCTAGGTGATGTGTAACATGGCTGCCTGTCTGTCTCTAGGTGATGTGTAACATGGCTGCCTGTCTCTGTGTAACATGGCTGCCTGTCTCTAGGTGATGTGTAACATGGCGGCCTGTCTCTAGGTGATGTGTAACATGGCGGCCTGTCTCTAGGTGATGTGTAACATGGCTGCCTGTCTCTAGGCGATGTGTAACATGGCTTCCTGTCTCTAGGGGATGTGTAACATGGCTGCCTGTCTCTATGTGATGTGTAACATGGCTGCCTGTCTCTAGGTGATGTGTAACATGGCTGCCTGTCTCTAGGTGATGTGTAACATGGCCGCCTGTCTCTAGGCGATGTGTAACATGGCTGCCTGTCTCTAGGTAATGTGTAACATTGCTGTCTGTCTCTATGTGATGTGTAACATGGCCGCCTGTCTCTAGGTGATGTATAACATGGCTGCCTGTCTCCTGGTGATGTGTAACATGGCTGTCTGTCTCTAGGTGATGTGTAACATGGATGCCTGTCTCTAGGTGATGTGTAACATAGCTGCCTGTCTCTAGGTGATGTGTAACATGGCTGTCTGTCTCTAGGTGATGTGTAACATGGCTGCCTGTCTCTAGGTGATGTGTAACATGGCCGCCTGTCTGTAGGTGATGTGTAACATGGCTGCCTGTCTCTAGGTGATGTGTAACATGGCTGCCTGTCTCTAGGTGATGTGTAACATTGCCGCCTGTCTCTAGGGGATGTATAACATGGCTGCCTGTCTCCTGGTGTTGTGTAACATGGCTGCCTGTCTCTAGGTGATGTGTAACATGGCTGCCTGTCTCTAGGTGATGCATAACATGGCTGCCTGTCTCTAGGTGATGTGTAACATGGCTGCCTGTCTCTAGGTGATGTGTAACATGGCCGCCTGTCTCTAGGTGATGTGTAACATGGCTGCCTGTCTCTAGGTGATGTATAACATGGCTGCCTGTCTGTCTCTAGGTGATGTGTAACATGGCCGCCTGTCTCTAGGTGATGTGTAACATGGCTGCCTGTCTCTAGGTGATGTGTAACATGGCTGCCTGTCTCTAGGTGATGTGTAACATGGCCGCCTGTCTCTAGTTGATGTGTAACATGGCTGCCTGTCTCTAGGTGATGTGTAACATGGCTGCCTGTCTCCTGGTGATGTGTAACATGGCTGCCTGTCTCTAGGTGATGTGCAACATGGCTGCCTGTCTGTCTCTAGGTGATGTGTAACATGGCTGCCTGTCTCTAGGGGATGTGTAACATGGCTGCCTGTCTCCTGGTGATGTGTAACATGGCTGCCTGTCTCTAGGTGATGTGTAACATGGCTGTCTGTCTCTAGGTGATGTGTAACATGGCCGCCTGTCTCTAGGTGATGTGTAACATGGCTGCCTGTCTCTAGGTGATGTGTAACATGGCTGCCTGTCTCTAGGTGATGTGTAACATGGCTGCCTGTCTCTAGGTGATGTGTAATAAGGCTGCCTGTCTCTAGGTGATGTATAACATGGCTGCCTGTCTCTAGGTGATGTGTAACATTGCCGCCTGTCTCTAGGTGATGTATAACATGGCTGTCTGTCTCCTGGTGATGTGTAACATGGCTGCCTGTCTCTAGGTGATGTGTAACATGGCTGCCTGTCTCTAGGTGATGTATAACATGGCCGCCTGTCTCTAGGTGATGTGTAACATGGCTGCCTGTCTCTAGGTGATGTGTAACATGGCTGCCTGTCTCTAGGTGATGTGTAACATGGCCGCCTGTCTCTAGGTGATGTGTAACATGGCTGCCTGTCTCTAGGTGATGTGCCACATGGCTGCCTGTCTGTCTCTAGGTGATGTGTAACATGGCTGCCTGTCTCTAGGGTATGTGTAACATGGCTGCCTGTCTCTAGGTGATGTGTAACATGGCTGCCTGTCTCTAGGGTATGTGTAACATGGCTGCCTGTCTCTAGGTGATGTGTAACATGGCTGCCTGTCTCCTGGTGATGTGTAACATGGCCGCCTGTCTCGAGGTGATGTGTAACATGGCTGTCTGTCTCCAGGTGATGTGTAACATGGCTGCCTGTCTCCTGGTGATGTTAACATGGCCGCCTGTCTCCAGGTGATGTGTAACATGGCTGCCTGTCTCTAGGTGATGTGTAACATGGCTGTCTGTCTCCAGGTGATGTGTAACATGGCTGTCTGTCTCTAGGTGATGTGTAACATGGCTGCCTGTCTCTAGGTGATGTTTAACATGTCTGCCTGTCTCTAGGTGATGTGTAACATGGCTGCCTGTCTCTAGGTGATGTGTAACATGGCTGCATGTCTCCTGGTGATGTGTAACATGGCTGCCTGTCTATAGGTGATGTGTAACATGGCTGCCTGTCTCTAGGTGATGTGTAACATGGCTGTCTGTCTCAAGGTGATGTATAACATGGCCGCCTGTCTCTAGGTGATGTGTAACATGGCTGCCTGTCTCTAGGTGATGTATAACTTGGCCGACTGTCTCTAGGTGATGTGTAACATGGCTTCCTGTCTCTAGGTGATGTGTAACATGGCTGCCTGTCTCTAGGAGATGTGTAACATGGCTGTCTGTCTCTAGATGATGTGTAACATGGCTGCCTGTCTCTAGGTGATGTGTAACATGGTTTCCTGTCTCTAGGTGATGTATAACATGGCCGCCTGTCTCTAGGTGATGTGTAACATGGCTGCCTGTCTCTAGGTGATGTGTAACATGGCTGCCTGTCTGTCTCTAGGTGATGTGTAACATGGCCGCCTGTCTCTAGGTGATGTGTAACATGGCTGCCTGTCTGTCTCTAGGTGATGTGTAACATGGCTGCCTGTCTCTAGGTGATGTGTAACATGGCTGCCTGTCTGTCTCTAGGTGATGTGTAACATGGCCGCCTGTCTCTAGGTGATGTATAACATGGCCGCCTGTCTCTAGGTGATGTGTAACATGGCTGCCTTTCTCTAGGTGATGTGTAACATGGCTGCCTGTCTGTCTCTAGGTGATGTGTAACATGGCCGCCTGTCTCTAGGTGATGTGTAACATGGCCGCCTGTCTCTAGGTGATGTGTAACATGGCGGCCTGTCTCTAGGTGATGTATAACATGGCTGCCTGTCTCCTGGTGATGTGTAACATGGCTGTCTGTCTCTAGGTGATGTGTAACATGGATGCCTGTCTCTAGGTGATGTGTAACATAGCTGCCTGTCTCTAGGTGATGTGTAACATGGCTGTCTGTTTCTAGGTGATGTGTAACATGGCTGCCTGTCTCTAGGTGATGTGTAACATGGCCGCCTGTCTGTAGGTGATGTGTAACATGGCTGCCTGTCTCTAGGTGATGTGTAACATGGCTGCCTGTCTCTAGGTGATGTGTAACATTGCCGCCTGTCTCTAGGGGATGTATAACATGGCTGCCTGTCTCCTGGTGTTGTGTAACATGGCTGCCTGTCTCTAGGTGATGTGTAACATGGCTGCCTGTCTCTAGGTGATGTGTAACATGGCTGCCTGTCTCTAGGTGATGTGTAACATGGCTGCCTGTCTCTAGGTGATGTGTAACATGGCGGCCTGTCTCTAGGTGATGTGTAACATGGCTGCCTGTCTCTAGGTGATGTATAACATGGCTGCCTGTCTGTCTCTAGGTGGTGTGTAACATGGCCGCCTGTCTCTAGGTGATGTGTAACATGGCTGCCTGTCTCTAGGTGATGTGTAACATGGCTGCCTGTCTCTAGGTGATGTGTAACATGGCCGGCTGTCTCTAGGTGATGTGTAACATGGCTGCCTGTCTCTAGGTGATGTGTAACATGGCTGCCTGTCTCCTGGTGATGTGTAACATGGCTGCCTGTCTCTAGGTGATGTGCAACATGGCTGCCTGTCTGTCTCTAGGTGATGTGTAACATGGCTGCCTGTCTCTAGGGGATGTGTAACATGGCTGTCTGTCTCTAGGTGATGTGTAACATGGCGGCCTGTCTCCTGGTGATGTGTAACATGGCTGTCTGTCTCTAGGTGATGTGTAACATGGCGGCCTGTCTCCTGGTGATGTGTAACATGGCTGCCTGTCTCTAGGTGATGTGTAACATGGCCGCCTGTCTCTAGGTGATGTGTAACATGGCTGCCTGTCTCTAGGGGATGTGTAACATGGCTGTCTGTCTCTAGGTGATGTGTAACATGGCTGCCTGTCTCTAGGTGATGTGTAACATGGCTGTCTGTCTCTAGGGGATGTGTAACATGGCTGTCTGTCTCTAGGTGATGTGTAACATGGCTGCCTGTCTCTAGGGGATGTGTAACATGGCTGCCTGTCTCCTGGTGATGTGTAACATGGCTGCCTGTCTCTAGGTGATGTGTAACATGGCCGCCTGTCTCTAGGTGATGTGTAACATGGCTGCCTGTCTCTAGGTGATGTGTAACATGGCCGCCTGTCTCTAGGTGATGTGTAACATAGCTGCCTGTCTCTAGGTGATGTGTAACATGGCCGCCTGTCTCTAGGTGATGTGTAACATGGCTGCCTGTCTCTAGGTGATGTGTAACATGGCTGCCTGTCTCTAGGTGATGTGTAACATTGCCGCCTGTCTCTAGGTGATGTATAACATGGCTGTCTGTCTCCTGGTGATGTGTAACATGGCTGCCTGTCTCTAGGTGATGTGTAACATGGCTGCCTGTCTCTAGGTGATGTATAACATGGCCGCCTGTCTCTAGGTGATGTGTAACATGGCTGCCTGTCTCTAGGTGATGTGCAACATGGCTGCCTGTCTGTCTCTAGGTGATGTGTAACATGGCTGCCTGTCTCTAGGTGATGTGTAACATTGTCGCCTGTCTCTAGGGGATGTATAACATGGCTGCCTGTCTCCTGGTGTTGTGTAACATGGCTGCCTGTCTCTAGGTGATGTGTAACATGGCTGCCTGTCTCTAGGTGATGTGTAACATGGCTGCCTGTCTCTAGGTGATGTGTAACATGGCTGTCTGTCTCTAGGTGATGTGTAACATGGCTGTCTGTCTCTAGGTGATGTGTAACATGGCTGCCTGTCTCTAGGTGATGTGTAACATGGCTGCCTGTCTCTAGTTGATGTGTAACATGGCTGCCTGTCTCTAGGTGATGTGTAACATGGCCTCTTGTCTCTAGGTGATGTGTAACATGGCTGCCTGTCTCCTAGTTATGTGTAACATGGCTGCCTGCCTCTTGGTGATGTGTAACATGGCTGTCTGTCTCTAGGTGATGTGTAACATGGCCGCCTGTCTCTAGGTGATGTGTAACATGGCCGCCTGTCTCTAGGTGATGTGTAACATGGCTGCCTGCCTCTAGGTGATGTGTAACATGGCTGTCTGTCTCTAGGTGATGTGTAACATGGCCGCCTGTCTCTAGGTGATGTGTAACATGGCTGCCTGTCTCTAGGTGATGTGTAACATGGCTGCCTGTCTCTAGGTGATGTGTAACATGGCTGCCTGTCTCTAGGTGATGTATAACATGGCTGCCTGTCTCTAGGTGATGTGTAACATGGCTGCCTGTCTCTAGGTGATGTGTAACATGGCTGCCTGTCTCTAGGTGATGTGTAACATGGCTGCCTGTCTCTAGGTGATGTGTAACATGGCTGCCTGTCTCCTGGTGATGTGTAACATGGCTGCCTGTCTCTAGGTGATGTGCAACATGGCTGCCTGTCTGTCTCTAGGTGATGTGTAACATGGCTGCCTGTCTCTAGGGGATGTGTAACATGGCTGCCTGTCTCTAGGTGATGTGTAACATGGCTGTCTGTCTCTAGGTGATGTGTAACATGGCTGCCTGTCTCCTGGTGATGTGTAACATGGCTGCCTGTCTCTAGGTGATGTGTAACATGGCTGCCTGTCTCTAGGTGATGTGTAACATGGCTGTCTGTCTCTAGGTGATGTGTAACATGGCGGCCTGTCTCCTGGTGATGTGTAACATGGCTGCCTGTCTCTAGGTGATGTGTAACATGGCCGCCTGTCTCTAGGTGATGTGTAACATGGCTGCCTGTCTCTAGGGGATGTGTAACATGGCTGTCTGTCTCTAGGTGATGTGTAACATGGCTGCCTGTCTCTAGGTGATGTGTAACATGGCTGTCTGTCTCTAGGGGATGTGTAACATGGCTGTCTGTCTCTAGGTGATGTGTAACATGGCTGCCTGTCTCTAGGGGATGTGTAACATGGCTGCCTGTCTCCTGGTGATGTGTAACATGGCTGCCTGTCTCTAGGTGATGTGTAACATGGCTGCCTGTCTCTAGGTGATGTGCAACATGGCTGCCTTTCTGTCTCTAGGTGATGTGTAACATGGCTGCCTGTCTGTAGGTGATGTGTAACATGGCCGCCTGTCTCTAGGTGATGTGTAACATGGCTGTCTGTCTCTAGGTGATGTGTAACATTGCCGCCTGTCTCTAGGGGATGTATAACATGGCTGCCTGTCTCCTGGTGTTGTGTAACATGGCTGCCTGTCTCTAGGTGATGTGTAACATGGCTGCCTGTCTCTAGGTGATGTGTAACATGGCTGCCTGTCTCTAGGTGATGTGTAACATGGCTGTCTGTCTCTAGGTGATGTGTAACATTGCTGTCTGTCTCTAGGTGATGTGTAACATGGCCGCCTGTCTCTAGGTGATGTGTAACATGGCTGCCTGTCTCTAGTTGATGTGTAACATGGCTGCCTGTCTCTAGGTGATGTGTAACATGGCCTCTTGTCTCTAGGTGATGTGTAACATGGCTGCCTGTCTGTCTCTAGGTGATGTGTAACATGGCTGCCTGTCTCTAGGTGATGTGTAACATGGCTGCCTGTCTCTAGGTGATGTATAACATGGCTGCCTGTCTCTAGGTGATGTGTAACATGGCTGCCTGTCTCTAGGTGATGTGTAACATGGCTGCCTGTCTCTAGGTGATGTATAACATGGCGGCCTGTCTCTAGGTGATGTGTAACATGGCCGCCTGTCTCTAGGTGATGTGTAACATGGCTGCCTGTCTCTAGGTGATGTGTAACATGGCTGCCTGTCTGTCTCTAGGTGATGTGTAACATGGCTGCCTGTCTCTAGGTGATGTGTAACATGGCTGCCTGTCTCTAGGTGATGTATAACATGGCTGCCTGTCTCTAGGTGATGTGTAACATGGCTGCCTGTCTCTAGGTGATGTGTAACATGGCCGCCTGTCTCTAGGTGATGTATAACATGGCTGCCTGTCTCTAGGTGATGTGTAACATGGCTGCCTGTCTCTAGGTGATGTGTAACATGGCTGCCTGTCTCTAGGTGATGTGTAACATGGCTGCCTGTCTCTAGGTGATGTGTAACATGGCTGCCTGTCTCTAGGTGATGTGTAACATGGCTGCCTGTCTCTAGGTGATGTGTAACATGGTCGCCTGTCTCTGCCTATATCATGTTAATAAAGTTCAATGTAAAAAAAAAATCATCATAATAGAGGAGCTAGGGCTAACTGACTGCCAGGGGTTGTATGACACGTGTTACAGTCATTCAGTTCTACTTTGGATTTCACAGGGATGAACACAAGGAGAATGATAACAGTGTATGATATCCAGGCCCGGAACAAAAGAAACACATAATCAAAAGTGGAATTCCCCTTTAAGTGGCCAAATGAGCCATAGGAAAGTGCTATCTCAGCCTCCTCTGCATCTTCCTGACCTCTCCCCGCGTCCCCCGCGTGTCATGTGACGTCACCCTCTCCGCATTGTACACGGCTGAGCCCGGGGGGTGATAACAGGCAACAAATTCTCTGTTTTCTCTCCATTTATTCAGTTGGCAACAGAGAAGAAAGCCACTTAAAGCCGCTCATTCATTTTATCAGTCCAAACACGGAGCACAATTAGATAGAAGCTATGGTAATTAATCCCTTCTATTGAGGCATTAATCAAGCCCGTTATGTGAAACAATTTATTTTATACACACAAATCCAACATATGGATTCAGTTCAACCATTAAATGTGAGGAAACCGGGGAGGGGATGAGGAGGCGCAGCTACGGTGCCAAGAACCAGTGACCGGCAGCAGCACAAAGGCCCAAAATTAAAGGACTGGTCCTAAACTTCACCATATATAAAGGAATTATAGATAAAGTTTAGATTGTAACAGTAATGCGGAGGTGCCTTATGGATACAAATACAACACAGGCTGCAATACTCATGTGAACCACTAGGTGGCAGCACATAGACACATACAGACTAAACAACAGAGCATCACAAAATCGTGTTTTTCCCAAAGCTGTTTATCCCCTTAACCCATAACTCAGAATAATCAAAGAACAGGGACCCAATGACCCGTGATCACTGACATCACATTGTAGCAAACATGTAATCATTCTGCTCTTCCTTCCTTGTGTCTTTCATAGAGAGCGAGAAACTTGTAGAAGATGGTGGGGACACACAAGATCCTCGTTATCCCAATAGGGGAGGGTTAGAGATGTGTGAATATTTCAAGATTTGATTCCCTTAAAGGGGTCGTCCACTTTCAGTAAATAATTGATATGGTTTGTGTATGGCAAAGTTATGCAATTTTCCAACAATAATTATAATTCCTTTATTTATATAGCGCACACAGATGCCGCAGCGCTGCACAGAACATATCACTCCCTGTCCCCAATGGGGCTCACAATCTAATCAACCTACCAGTATGTTTTTGGAGTGTGGGAGGAAACCCACACAAACACAGAGAGAACATACAAACTATTTACAGATATTGACCTGGATGGGACTTGAACCCAGGACCCCAGCGCTGCAAGGCTGTAGTGTTAACCACTGAGCCACAGTGCAGCAAGGCTGTACTGCTAACCACTGAGCCACAGTGCTGTAAGGCTTTAGTGCTAACCACTGAGCCACTGTGCTGCAAGGCTGTAGTGCTAACCACAGAGCCACCATGCTGCAAGGCTGTAGTGCTAATCACAGAGCCACCATGCTGCAAGGCTGTAGTGCTAACCACAGAGCCACCATGCTGCAAGGCTGTAGTGCTAACCACAGAGCCACCATGCTGCAAGGCTGTAGTGCTAATCACGGAGCCACCATGCTGCAAGGCTGTAGTGCTAACCACAGAGCCACCATGCTGCAAGGCTGTAGTGCTAATCACGGAGCCAGCTTCTAGGTCACTTCCTGTGGATATAAACCATATCATCCAATCCCTTCCCTCCCTTGGTTGAACTTGATGGACATCCATCTTTTTTCAAATGTATAAACTATAGCACTATGTCCATTCCTTCTTATTATAATGTTTTCACTTATCTCGCTTATCTAATCATCTCGACTTTCCATAAATGTTTGTTTCATCCAGGATGCCCGGGAGATGACTTCCATGGGCTTTGTATGGGAGCGGATGGAGCTTCCATGAGACGAGATGTCTCCTGCGCTCCTCTGTCTGTTGCCTGTAGAGCAGAGGTGTCTGTATGATGGGGGCTATTTGTGGCCCCACATCCATTATAGCGGGAAGAGAATCTGCGTCTGAGTCACTCGGTCTATTTCTGTCTCCACATCTGAATTCACTCCCCGAGCCACAAATAGTCACATGTGTCATGTCTCCGGCACAGAGACCCCTGCCTGCCCTGTCACACTCCATCCCGCAGGATGACTCCTTCCCATCTCTCCGGGAGCCTTCCATGCATATAATTGTTTGTTTATGTGAGTGGAACTATATATAGAGACAAAGAAGAAAAACATTAACTCCGAAGACTCTGCCTGCGTCCGAAACTAAACGTATGGACTCCGATGGAAGAGCTTGTCCGGGCTTCTCAAAAAAATGCAGAATATTCGGTGTCATACTTGGATAAGAGGCTACAGTCCATTATTGTACCTACGACGCCCTTAGGCATTTAAAGTCCGGTGCCTTGGGTGTCCAGTTAAAAATATATTTAAACACCTTATCTTACTGACAGTGTAAGAGGAAAATCACTGAGAAATAATTGCCATGCATAAAGGGTCTGTAATGGAAGAACATGTGCCGATGGTAGTGTGGGCTGTAAATACGGCCTTGCCCTTACCCCCTCTGCCTCCCATA
This sequence comes from Engystomops pustulosus, assembly GCF_040894005.1. Taxonomy (NCBI): domain Eukaryota; kingdom Metazoa; phylum Chordata; class Amphibia; order Anura; family Leptodactylidae; genus Engystomops; species Engystomops pustulosus. Next base: position 30,566 of record NW_027285548.1, on the reverse strand, counting down.
AAGATGTTCCCTACTATGTAAGGAACTAAACTCATGGACCCCAGTAGAAAAATATAGAATACACTGTATCATACTTGTATACAAGGCAGTTGTTTGCTTCATTTGGCAGTTGAAAGCCAGTGCCTCGGGCGGCGAGCTACAGAGGGGCGTCCTGAGAAGCAGAAATCTGTTTTATTTTTTACTTTTTGAAAAACTTCTTATCTTACTGACCGTGTGAGATGAAAATCACTGAGAAATAATTGTTATTTTGTAACGGAAGCACGTGTGATAGCTAAGTTCTGACCGTAGTGTGAGCCTTACCCCCCTCTGCCTCCCCTAAAGATGTTCCCAACAATGTAAGGAACTAAACTCGTGGATCCCAGTAGAAAAATATAGAATATACTTTATCATACTTGTATAAGAGGCATGTCAGGACTTGAACCGGCGGACTCCGCTGTCCCAGGCTGCAGCTCTACCAACTGAGCTAAGCAATAGCTGGACAGCTCCAGTGCTGATCTTTGGCCTAGTTTGTGACTTTCCAGTTTCTAGTTCCTGTTTCCCTGGCCTTGCTCCACCCCTTCCTAGATTGGACTTCCTATTTAAACCCAGCCTTGCCTATACATCTTTGCAAGATTAATGTGCTTCCAGCCTGTAGTCTAGCTTGTCTCCTACTCTCCTGCGAGTGACTCCTCTATTGTGCAACGACCACTGGCTTCCACCTGACTACGATACCTGCCTGCTCCCTCAATACTGACGCTGATCTCCTGTGCTACGACCTCCGGCTTCCTCCTGACTACGATACCTGCCTGCTCCTCTGTACTGCTAAGCCTCTCCTGTGTTCCGACCTCTGGCCTTGCTGACTACGATTCCTGCCTGCAATAACTCAAGCAAGTTACAACACTTAGACTCCAAAACCAGACCCAGATCGTTACAAGGCAGCTGCTTTATTTGGCAGTTGAAGCTCAGTGCCTCGGGCGGCGAGCTACAAAGGGGCGTCCTGAGAAACAGAAATCAGTTTTTTTTTTCCTTTTTAAAAAAATTCTTATCTTGACAGTGTGAGATGATAATCACCGAGACATGGAGATAATTGTTATGTATAATTGGGCCTGGAGTGTGTCCAGGCTAAATGGTGAGGGTGGTGTAAGCCTTTAATACATCCTTATGCATATAAATGTTCCCAAAGATGGATCCCTGTTGATAAACCTGCATTGGAGGCCTAATCCTATGATGTAGTAGTATGAGGTCACAGTAGTGTAAACTACACAAAGTGATGTCATAGCAGAATGTCTGAAAGAGAGACATCTTCAGGCTAGAAAGGGCATTGCACGTTTTTTTAAAATCACATAAGAGAAAGCAAAAACATTAATAATGTAATAAGAATGAAGGGGTTAAGATTCAATTTATGAAATATATCTCTATATAACTCTTCCACGTCCTGGTATGTGTGTGCGGTTATGGGCATTGAGCTGACGCCGTCCCTTTAAGATCTGTTTATTATAGTCAGTCTCCTATTAACAAGCAGAGCTCTTAAATCCCTCGCATAATACACAAACCCGGAATTTTACACCGATTTTTTTTTTCCTCTTGAAGCACATAAAAAGAGGGTTTGACTGTATTTTTATGGCGCTGTGTTCAGAATTCAGAGCAGAACTTTGCAAACACAAAACGTTCTTCAGAGCTCGATCTTCACAGGAGCCTCTAAAGACAAACAGCCCATGACCAGAAACAACAATGATATAACACAGGCCAAGTATCAGCTCTTAAAGGGACACTGCTAGCGAGCGATTCACTGATTACACAGCGCTGCACGGAGATTGCCAGATCAGTCCATGTCCCCATGGGGCTCAGAATCTAATCAACCTACTAGAGTGTGGGATGAAACCGGGGGACCCGGAGGAAACCCACACAAACACAAGGAGAACATAAAAACTCTTTGCAGATGTTGACCTGGATCAGACTTGAACCCAGGACCCCAGCACTGCAAGGCTTTAGTGCTAACCACTGAGCCACCGTGCTGCAAGGCTGTAATGCTAACCACTGAGCCACCCATATTCTTCCAGTACTGACAAAACTGCATGTAGATTACGGAGAAGTAAAATTTTAGCTAATAGGTGAAGCGACTACACCTGAGGCTTCATGCTGGAGCGGTAAGAAGTACTAAAAAGCCATATAACCCGACCAAATGCTGGAACTTAACCTCTGCTAAAATGACAAGCAGTGATGTAATATGGCACCACATAAACCCCTGTAATATAGGAGGCTTCCTCCCCGCATTACTGCGAGCTGCGTGTTACTGTGAGCCTTCTCCTTGGATGTATAGGATGTGCAGTGTTACTTATCCCTCCCCTGAGTGATGGCGCCCTCCATAGCTCACATACATTGGACCCCGGGTGAGTTATATCGCTATTATATTATAAGCAGGGCTGATGTACGGCAGCCATCGGCCATATATCCGGCTAATGGCAGACACAATCTGCCTATTCCCCTGTAAATTCATAGGATTTGGTGAGCGGGAGGGGAGACGATATTGGGGATGTTGGCAGAATTACAGCCTGGCAGTCGTCTGGGAGCTGCAGGAGGCCTGGCGCGCCGAGCGTGGTATATGCTCCTGATTTGTACTCCGCCGCACACAAAGCATCTTGTTTGTTTATGGCCTAATAACCGTTTGTGCTGCCAGAAGAAAAGAGACGAGAAGAGGTTAAACCCGTACGACCGCTAACCTAGAAACCGCGCAGTCTGCCGCTATATCCAGGGTAAAGTAGAAAAGCAGAACACCCCGGTGACATGGAAATCGCTCCGTCAATAATTCACTCTTTTCTTCCTTTTGGAGCTCAGATAAAAAGAGATCGGGGAAAAAAAAACCCCGGTCTGGCTCTCCGGCGTGGCAGGAGCACCGGGTGTCCTCAGGAAACCGGAGCATGTGCCGTCCTGAATATTTCAGAATATGAACGTTACTACTTTGTGGTGTGTAGAGAATCCCTCCCTCTTCTCTCTATAGACCCGTTCCCTTCCATGACCCATCATCTGGAACCACTTCTCACCTTAAGAGGGGGTTACTGTGACTCCTCCGGATCGGCATGGCTGAAAACACACAAGCACCTGATACACGCTGCACCTTACACACACATACACCCCAACATTCCCAAAGAAAAACCGGGAAAGCTGGTGCTTAGCTCCTCAAAACAAAAGCTGAACTCTGATTGGTTACAAAGGGCAATTAAACAATAAGGCCTAAGTAATAAATGGCTAACAGAAGCAAACAGTCCAACACAGCTCACCCCTGGAGGTCCTTGTAGCTGTAAGTCCGATCAGATTTCAGGTACGTGCCATGGAGCAGGTTGTCCTGACACCAATGGACCAAACACTGTAGAAAAACTGACGGAGTTCCGGCACGGGACTAAAAAAAACACGTTCTGGGTGAAAAAACGCATTTACAATGAAAAAACGCATAGCATAACTATGACTAAGTGTTTTTTCGACCGAAACGCGTCAGTTGTCTGGTTGCATGTAGTAACTTTATTTCATGTAACCGAATAAAACATTGAAGATTTTTTTTAGTCCATTGTCACAACTCCTTCAATTGTTCTCCAGCATTACACGGCGACCCGATCCTGTGTGCACAGACTCCTGTATATCGTAGCCACGGTTACCTCTTCATATTAGTGATTTCTGTCCATCGATTGGTTTACATAAATAATTACACTCACTTGTAAACCAAGATCAAACCCGATGGCGGACTGTGTCCTAAGTCCAATATTTACTGCATCTTCTCCGAGGCTTCGTGTCTCTACCCAAGCGAAAAAACCCACCGTCATCTTAATTACAAATTTGTTTTGGACACCAGCTGCTAGTAAAATATCCTCAGGCTGCTTCATCCCATCCACCGACTGCTAATGAATATTCCCTTTTAAGTTACGGACCCTAAGTGTTGTCTATGGGAGGAGCGGAGAGAGAGCGCCGCGGCCCGAGCTAGGTGTTCACAAGAGCCAAACTTCTAACGGGCTTCTTTTAAGGCGAGAGCCTGGCAGAAGATGAAAGGCGCCTCCGTCTCTTCAAGCTGCATTAAATCTACACAACAAATAACTATAGACGAATATATTGACTGGAGACGCTAAGTTATTTGCTTTAAAAAAAAATGCGACCAAAATGCAAAATATAAATCATAGAGGAAACCAGAGGAAGTATTTTCCCATAAAAATATCCCCAAGTTTTCCACAAATGTGGTGAAAGGGATTGTCCCAATTATGACACTTATCCTCTACCCCCAGGATAAGTGCTTAATCGGGGTCCAAGGGTGCCCCCCGCAGTGTTGCGCATGCTCATCCCAGGCTCAATTTACTTCTAAAGGACCGTGAGACATAGAGTTATGAGTGGATTAGTGGTTGAACATTCATATGGGGCTTTTGTGGATCCTAAAATTGCACTTATTTTCCTAAAATATCTTTGGATCAGGAGCAACAAAGAGGGAAGACATCCTCAACATAGTTACCCCCATTTATTAAGTTCTACCCCTGAACTAACCAATTCCTTCCCTAGTTGGACAAAAAACTTGAAGGAAATATCACTAAACCTACAGCGTTTCAAACCTGGCTCAAGTTTGATGGATTTCCCTTGAAACATTTTGGCTTATTAGGAACAGTGGGCAAATTTCCGATTGTGCCTTCATCCCACATTTTTTCACCAATTTTCTTCCTAGTCCACACCTGCCAAGTGTCCTGAATTTACAGGGACATTCCATAATCTCAGAAACAATCTTGGCAAATTGGGGCTGTCTTTTCAGACTACAACCAACTTTAGGTGGGCATGACGCTAACTATGATATTCTTCCTGTGAAGACTAGAGAAGACTAAATCATTCAAGATTTGGTATATAGAAGCTTCACCAAATTTTTCCAAAGATTGAAATTGCCTCTTTATGAATTCAGATGGAACCGATGTTGCCCCAATTGTTTTAGAAATTGGTTTACAACCCCGTCTAGTCTTAACCCTAAACCCGGATTTTCCATGTAAAACTCCTGTCTCGTTTCAATCCATTTTCATGTATTTTTACTTTTCCCCTCGCTCACCCCCCTCCATGGGATGAAGGACAGAGCTACCATTATCAAAGATTTGATAAAAGCGAAGCAGAAAAGATTTGGATTTGATTGGGTGAATAAATCCACTTATGTATCTGGTTTAGATGGTGAAACCTAGACTGAGGTCTCATGCTCATGACCATTTTGGAGGCTGGCGATAGGGGCATACAATTTCCATCCGTATCATGACCACCACAGAGGTCTATGGCAACCGGTCATGGTGCAGTGAGCATACAGTGTCTCACGTGATCACGACCAAGGTGTTGACCTTTCTATGGAGAGAGGATGGGGGAGCAGCACTCACCCCTTCCCTCTTGGGCACATGCTCTCCCACGTTGGTGCCTGGGCATGTGCTCTCCCATGTTGGTGCCTGGGCAAGTGCTCTCCCACGTTGGTGCCTGGGCATGTGCTCTCCCACGTTGGTGCCTGGGCATGTGCTCTCCCACGTTGGTGCCTGGGCATGTGCTCTCCCACGTTGGTGCCTGGGCATGTGCTCTCCCACGTTGGTGCCTGGGCATGTGCTCTCCCACGTTGGTGCCTGGGCATGTGCTCTCCCACGTTGGTGCCTGGGCATGTGCTCTCCCACGTTGGTGCCTGGGCATGTGCTCTCCCACGTTGGTGCCTGGGCATGTGCTCTCCCACGTTGGTGCCTGGGCATGTGCTCTCCCACGTTGGTGCCTGGGCATGTGCTCTCCCACGTTGGTGCCTGGGCATGTGCTCTCCCACGTTGGTGCCTGGGCATGTGCTCTCCCACGTTGGTGCCTGGGCAAGCCCAGGTTCATGTGTTTGTGTCCTGCCTCTTGAACAGAGCCTTAATATTTGGTTGTGGTCTTGATTCGGAGGGATTTAATTAAGGTGTCAATTCCATGAAAACGATGTGGGTGTTAGAGAGGAGACTTGACAGTCCTATCTTCTGTCGTCTACGGTCCGCCGTGACGATGACAGTGAAAAGATGGATTTATCACTTGAGAGGTGACATGTGCACGCAACGGCAGAAAATGGAGCAGCAGCGATAGCCGAGACTGGAGTCTAAATATCATCACACGCCTGGCTGACTCGCTGAAAGCCATCAAATATAAAGAGAAACAAGAATCGCCCAATGTTCATCTATAGAGACTGCTTTATTAATAGCGTGAGGAATATGTACGGCGGAGCCGGGGCGCGGGCGCTATTACATCTATTACATTCAATAAACTCAGCTGATGTTTAATGTCTTTCTATGAAGAGCAGTTTATTCCAATGATTTCCGATCTTGTCTCCTGCTGGGGAATGAATACACTGCTGGGTGTACAATCCGGATTGGTTAATAGATAGATGAGCAGTATATATGCCGAGGATACAGCACTGGAATAATATACAGGATTGAGCAACAGTGGAGTATTGAAATTTTTGTGTACTGATGAATTGAAAGCAAAATTTGCGTAAGTTTGTATAATTTTTTTCCCTAATTGTGAATTATAGTAATGAAAGAGGCACTTCTAGAGGTTACCCTAATGTCTGCCCTCTGTGATTCACATATATCGGAACAGGAATGGTTTACATTTTGCGATTGCTACCCATAGGATTCCATTGGGATATCCACAGAATATTTGATGGCGCGAAATGAACTTGCATACAAATCACGGCAGTTGTTACGGGACAATGTGGTCTACAAGTTCCAGTCTCATACATTTTACATTGGATTACTCCACGTTTTCCTACGTTGGCTTTATCCGCTCCCTCCTGGTTCTGACTTTGACTATTTTTACACTCATTCGAACTTCTGGTTTGGTAATTTATCTGCAGGTTCTTGACCTTAAGCTGCAGAAGCGACCTGAGTCCTTAGTGGCCAAGTCCAATCTGAATAATACTCTGCCTTAGGCTCTGGTGAAGACCTTCGACTCCACCAACTGAAGCAATGTCTTATTTTAGGTATTATTTAGACTCCGGACTTTGCTAAAACAGATTAGGAAACGATTAAATAGCAATTCCTTAACACAATAGTAAGAGGAAATGTTGCGCTGCTTGACCATAGTCAGAGTTGATGTAGTAGATCCCATAACGTAGAATAGTGTAGTCTATCCAAATATCTTGCAACTATTCTGAAGGGATATTATTGTGGCTTCTATTGGGCTGATGCCTATAAACCTTTTGGGTTATCGACCAAGAAGGACCAAGAGCTTTCCCATCATACGATACAAGCTACATACATCCAGGGGTGGATTAAGACATCTATTGGTCCTGGGATGGATGAGACTTCTGGGGCATCTTTAAGTCATTTTTTTAATGGTTTGACATCTACTGCCTACATATGGTACCAAAATCAAGCTTCATCGAAGGAGTAGAGGGGGCTTCTGTATTTTGTCTGCTTTCAGTTCTGCGGTTTAAGGACCTTTGGTGGAGCTTCAAAGGTCCAGAAAAATGTTGAAAGGGTGAACACATGTATCAGCTGTAGACACCTCCCATTATCATCTCTACTTTGCAAACTTAGTGGGTGGCTTGGGCGCCATTGGCCCTGGACTGCTGCCCAAAACACCCATATCATTGTTCTCTCCTGTGTACATCGCATATAGTGATGAGGGGAACTAAACTTGCAATTTTTTTGTCTAACGTGATCCTAAGTCATAAGCTTGGTTTCACCCCCCCCCCCAACCTTTGAACATCTGTGATTGATTAACTCTATAACCGCCGTTGGCGGTTTTGCCTCATTTCCAAAATGTGCCATCATCGGAGATGAACTATAACTGGTAGTGAACACCTTCGATCAGTGCCAACGCCTGGACCTGAACAGAATTTTGGGGTTCGAACCCGAACTTAAATTGGTCCGTTCGTCCTCAATCACAATCTTGATGTGAACATGGTCTTAAGTATCTTGGCACAAGAATTAAGCGTGGAATACACATTCCTCAGTTTTGAATAGTTTAGATTAAGTGGGAAAAACATTGATATCCCAATGATTACTAAATTCAGAAGAGTTTGGAAGATCAAACAAGCCCTGGTATTCAAGAAGACCCCGACCCCTCTAGCAGCCGAGGAGCATGTACTGTATATGACATTATATGACATATCTTTGGTACTGGTTGTGTGGGCTATATCATAAGTGATGTATATCACCCTGATTTATGTATACCGTCATATGGTCTACTGAATAAACTCACCCCCCCCCCCCCTTCACCCTCATCTGTAAGAAAACTGTCCTACTTCATTGGACTTGAAATCATTTGGCTGAATTATAATTTTTTGCTCCGCTTTCTCCATATTGCTTTGCGTTGGGTCAACGGACCTCGGCAGATACCTCAAATGTATCACACGCACTTCAGTCAATTTCTAATTGATGGCAAATAATATGTGCAGACCTCATTAAACATGGCAGCCACCATGTATTTCCCCAGAGCTGACACGGAGAAGCTGCTGCTCGCGTGTGTGTGGTCGCTTCTTGGCTTAGTCAACCATGAACATCGAGTAGTTAGCATTTCATATAGAAGTGATGCTTTGAGGAGCCATATGTTATTTCACGAGCTAACTCGGTATTTCTATAGATCTAGACGCATTGGGGGCCTTGGAAGATGTCTTAAGGAGTCAACTTATTCTTTTTGGTGTTTTTCATCCCCAGAGGGATTACAATTGAGCATTGAAGGCTTTCCATGACCATTGGCATTTCACTTCTTTCGTCTGCTAAGGTGCCCTCTCCTGCCTTATTGGCTTTGCTCATCCTCCACTCTCTTCTCTGCCCATTCTCTGATATTTATAGGGCCAGATTTCAGCCCGAATATAAGTCCCCTACCAATCAGGATCTTCCATTCTGCCTTTCTCAAACCCTCTTCTGTTTTGGCCCTAGACCTGATATCCTCCGGTGTTGATCTCGGCTTGCCTCTGACTACTACAAAATATCTTCTAGAAATATCTTCTTGTGCTTTTCCCCGGCATCTTTTCCCTTGACTCTCGTCACCACCACTGTCCTGGTAAGTTCTTTGTAGCAAATTCCTTATCACTGTAGAGTAGAAGGGATGACCCAATGCCAAACATTTAGGGGACACAGTTATGTCTATTACATAAGGATGGACACTGTGGGGCACATTTACTAAGGGTCCTTCGGACGCATTTCCCTCAGGTTTCGCGTTTTTTTCCGATTTGCCCTGAATTGCCCCAGGTTTTTGGTGCACACGATCGGATTGTGGTGCATAGGAGCCGGCATGCATGCGAAACAAATAGGGGGGGGGGGCTGTCGGACAACCTGACTGATTCGGACAAACTGCGGAATTTAACTTTCAAAATTGTGTTGCAGGATCAGCGCTTACATGCACCAGGAAGAAGAAGGTGAACTCCAGCGGACCTGAGCGGGGAAACGACACATGCAGGAAATTAGACGCAAGGTCTTAGTGAATCGCGGCAGCTCCGAATCCTCGTCGGACATTTCGGATGAGCGGCGTCAACAGGACAGGTAAGTAAATGTGCTCCTGTATATCGGGCACATTGTTTGAGCTTTACCCTGGATGGATACTGTAGGCAGCTGTGTGCTATAATATATTTAATAAGTGGTCATTTAAAAGTTCATCATCTTCTAGGTTGACCATCTATTTCCGTCTGATTCTCCTCTAACTCTGTTTATCACTTCTCTTCCATTGACCTCAAGGTAAAGCCAACCCTTGGTATCTGGCACTTGGTTGTATAAGAACTGTATGAAACACCCTAGGAATGTGAACCTAAAACCACCTCTGTAGGTGACTCCATATCATGTCTATCTCAATGACCAACATTTTAGCTCCAGCTTGGGACACTACTGAGATAATGGGGGTCATTTACTAAGGGCCCGATTCGCGTTTTCCCGACGTGTTACCCGAATATTTCCGATTTGCGGCGATTGTACCTGAATTGCCCCGGGATTGTGGCGGCCGCGATCGGATTGTGGCGCATCGGCGCCGGCATGCGCGCGACGGAAATGGGGGGGGCGTGGCCGAACGAAAACCCGACGTATTCGGAAAAACCGCCGCATTTAAAAACCGAAAAAGTGTCGTTTGGGGAGCGCTTACCTTCACCTGGTCCGAGGTGGTGCATTCCGGCGCGATGAGATGACTTTCAGCGCAGCAGCGCCACCTGGTGGACGGCGGAAGAACTGCCTTCATAAATCCCGGCCGGACCCGAATCCAGAGCAGAGAACGCGCCGCTGGATCGCGAATGGACCGGGTAAGTAAATCTGCCCCAATGTCACAAAGCCTTCGACATGGACACATCTTCCAAAAAGTCATCTAATCCGATCTTCTTGTGTAACTCGTCTCAGAATATGTCAAAACAGGAAGATAAGTTAGTAACAACACAATGGAACCCTAAATTCCGAGACTCCTAACCATGGCAGATCATAGGATCATTGTAAAAAGGGTTAGAAAAAGACACGAGTCCATCAAGTCCAACCTACTGTATACGATGACTCCATATAGTTGTGAATTCTTTTTTAAACTAAATACTGGACAGGACAACAATGAACACATAGAAGCTCATTATCCTGCCTGACTGCAGTCACCATTGGATATCCAAAAGTCATGGTCTCCGAAACTCCTCGGAAGTTCATTTACTACAGCACAGGATTGTTAGGTGACAGAAAAGCCCATGTCAGTAACTGAGCCGAGCATCTATCAACATAGAGACATGTACATGTAATTTATGCATTACCTTCCGCACATTTCAGAATTCCTAAGCAGCATCACAATCCCCATCCTGGGATCGCGTGGGCCCGACCTTACCTTGACCTGAATACTTTAACTAAGACTTAAAATTTATCACATTCATTTCCCACAGAACCGAGAGCAGAGGAGGATAAGAAGGAGCAGGCGGCTTCAAGGAGACAGAAAATACAGTTCTGATGACTACACTGCCTGACAATAAGGGATTTCGTGAATATAAGACGCAGAACTGCCCAAATAAAGAATTCTGAAAAGTATAAGTACAACTACTAAAATACTGATTATGTTTCCAAAATGTAACCACAATAATGCTGACATCTATGCGCAAGGAAAAAATATTGTAACACTGTTCTTATATACAAGAATATACTGTAACTACTATAATACTGCCCCCTATGTACAGGAATATAACTACTATAATACTGCCCCCTATGTACAAGAATATAACTACTATAATACTGCCCCCTATGTACAAGGATATAACTACTATAATACTGCCCTCTATGTACAGGAATATAACTACTATAATACTGCCCCCTATGTACAGGAATATAACTACTATAATACTGCCCCCTATGTACAGGAATATAACTACTATAATACTGCCCCCTATGTACAGGAATATAACTACTATAATACTGCCCCCTATGTACAGGAATATAACTACTATAATACTGCCCCCTATGTACAGGAATATAACTACTATAATACTGCCCCTTATGTACAAGAATATAACTACTATAATACTGCCCCTTATGTACAAGAATATAACTACTATAATACAGCCCCCTATGTACAAGAATATAACTACTATAATACTGCCCCCTATGTACAAGAATATAACTACTATAATACTACCCCTATGTACAAGAATATAACTACTATAATACTGCCTCCTATGTACAAGAATATAACTACTATAATACAGCCCCCTATGTACAAGAATATAACTACTATAATACTGCCCCTTATGTACAAGAATATAACTACTATAATACAGCCCCCTATGTACAAGAATATAACTACTATAATACTGCCCCCTATGTACAAGAATATAACTACTATAATACTACCCCTATGTACAAGAATATAACTACTATAATACTGCCCCCTATGTACAAGAATATAACTACTATAATACTGCCCCCTATGTACAAGAATATAACTACTATAATACTGCCCCCTATGTACAGGAATATAACTACTATAATACTGCCCCCTATGTACAAGAATATAACTACTATAATACTGCCCCCTATGTACAGGAATATAACTACTATAATACTGCTCCCTATGTACAAGAATATAACTACTATAATACTGCCCCCTATGTACAAGAATATAACTACTATAATACTGCCCCCTATGTACAGGAATATAACTACTATAATACTGCCCCCTATGTACAAGAATATAACTACTATAATACTGCCCCCTATGTACAGGAATATAACTACTATAATACTGCCCCCTATGTACAGGAATATAACTACTATAATACTGCCCCTTATGTACAAGAATATAACTACTATAATACTGCCCCCTATGTACAGGATAATAACTACTATAATACTGCCCCCTATGTACAGGAATATAACTTCTATAATACTGCCCCCTATGTACAGGAATATAACTACTATAATACTGCCCCCTATGTACAAGAATATAACTACTATAATACTGCCCCCTATGTACAAGAATATAACTACTATAATACTGCCCCCTATGTACAAGAATATAACTACTATAATACTGCCCCCTATGTACAGGAATATTAACTACTATAATACTGCCCCTATGTACAAGAATATAACTACTATAATACTGCCCCCTATGTACAAGAATATAACTACTATAATACTGCCCCCTATGTACAGGAATATAACTACTATAATACTGCCCCCTATGTACAAGAATATAACTACTATAATACTGCCCCCTATGTACAAGAATATAACTACTATAATACTGCCCCCTATGTACAAGAATATAACTACTATAATACTGCTCCCTATGCACAAGAATATAACTACTATAATACTGCCCCCTATGTACAGGAATATAACTACTATAATACTGCCCCCTATGTACAAGAATATAACTACTATAATACTGCCCCCTATGTACAGGATAATAACTACTATAATACTGCCCCCTATGTACAGGAATATAACTACTATAATACTGCCCCCTATGTACAGGAATATAACTTCTATAATACTGCCCCCTATGTACAAGAATATAACTACTATAATACTGCCCCCTATGTACAGGAATATAACTACTATAATACTGCCCCCTATGTACAGGGATATAACTACTATAATACTGCCCCCTATGTACAGGAATATAACTACTATAATACTGCCCCCTATGTATAGGAATATAACTACTATAATACTGCCCCCTATGTACAGGGATATAACTACTATAATACTGCCCCCTATGTACAGGAATATAACTACTATAATACTGCCCCCTATGTACAAGAATAAAACTACTATAATACTGCCCCCAATGTACAAGAATATAACTTCTATAATACTGCCCCCTATGTACAAGAATATAACTACTATAATACTGCCCCCTATGTACAAGAATAAAACTACTATAATACTGCCCCCAATGTACAAGAATATAACTTCTATAATACTGCCCCCTATGTTCAAGAATATAACTACTATAATACTGCCCCCTATGTACAAGAATATAACTACTATAATACTGCCCCCTATGTACAAGAATATAACTACTATAATACTGCCCCCTATGTACAGGAATATAACTACTATAACACTGCCCCCTATGTACAGGAATATAACTACTATAATACTGCCCCCTATGTACAGGAATATAACTACTATAATACTGCCCCCTATGTACAGGAATATAACTACTATAATACTGCCCCTATGTACAAGAATATAACTACTATAATACTGCCCCCTATGTACAGGAATATAACTACTATAATACTGCCCCCTATGTACAGGAATATAACTACTATAATACCGCCTATCTATATAGCTTTATTATATATCTGAGCTAAACATTGCAATGTGAGTATCTATATATTTTGTGTATGATCTCAAAGATGTCTGCAGGTTCCATATTACAGGCTAAAAGATGGACAGTAATCTCCACAATTTCCAGAGCCACCGATGGCGCGCGGAGGGTCAAGGCTTCCTGCTGCCCGGCTCGGAGCACACAGTGTAGACTCGGTAGAGCAGGGAACCGGTCCGGGTCACAAGTTCAAAAATCCCCATAAGAAATAAAATGGATAAAAGTGAACAAGAACCTCAGAGACGTCTTTGTAGTCGGAGCCCGAAGACCAATTTCAAAGCGAATCTCATCTCAATGACTTCACGGAAAAGAAAGAGAACATGTGAAGTGGCTACAACCTCCGAGCTCTTCCATTCAGATCATCAGACTCCTCGTATCCTTTTACTCTTCAGAAGCCAAAAAACAAACAAACCAAACACATAGAGGCGACATCTACACAGAACCATCATCAGCGCTGGGCCAGAACCTCCAGCCAAGTCATGAGCTCCAGCTTCATCAATGACGGAACCACCTCCAAGTCCAGGTCCATGCTCCACCGTCCACCAGCTGCTCCTCACACCTGGGACCAGCCTGACCTTTCCGACATTACCCGATAACGACCGAGAACATTGCTACAATCATCACCAAATGTATCCAGAGAGGGAACAATCATCCAGGACATTTCAAGGCTTCATGTCGGCCAATTCTGAATCACGAGAAATCCGGATGATACCAAATAAACACCGGAGACATCCACACATATTACCACCATTATTTACTCCTATCAGCCTGGACGGCATCCCAGCATCCTTCACTTATTCTGTAATAATATGTAATGTAAGGTTTACCGGGATGTGGGAATGATAATATCCGAACAGAAATCCAGGAACAGGAGTGGTGAAAAGCATTTGTATAAAAGTAGAATATAAGAGTTACAATAGTTACATTCTTCTACATAGGAGGCAATATTATAGTAGTTATATTCTTGTACATAGGGGGTAGTATTATAGTAGTTACATTCTTCTACATAGGAGGCAATATTATAGTAGTTATATTCCTGTACATAGGGGGCAGTATTATAGTAGTTATATTCCTGTACATAGGGGCCGTATTATAGTAGTTATATTCTTGTACATAGGGGGCAGTATTATAGTAGTTATATTCCTGTACATAGGGGGCCGTATTATAGTAGTTATATTCTTGTACATAGGGGGCAGTATTATAGTAGTTATATTCCTGTACATAGGGGGCAGTATTATAGTAGTTATATTCCTGTACATAGGAGGCAGTATTATAGTAGTTATATTCTTGTACATAGGGGGCAGTATTATAGTAGTTATATTCCTGTACATAGGGGTAAGTATTATAGTAGTTATATTCCGGTACATAGGGGGCAGTATTATAGTAGTTATATTCTTGTACATAGGGGGCAGTATTATAGTAGTTATATTCTTGTACATAGGGGCAGTATTATAGTAGTTATATTGCTGTACATAGGGGGCAGTATTATAGTAGTTATATTCCTGTACATAGGGGGCAGTATTATAGTAGTTATATTCTTGTACATAGGGGGCAGTATTATAGTAGTTATATTCTTGTACATAGGGGGGCAGTATTATAGTAGTTATATTCTTGTACATAGGGGGCAGTATTATAGTAGTTATATTCTTGTACATAGGGGGCAGTATTATAGTAGTTATATTCTTGTACATAGGGGCAGTATTATAGTAGTTATATTCTTGTACATAGGGGGCAGTATTATAGTAGTTATATTCCTGTACATAGGGGCAGTATTATAGTATTATATTCCTGTACATAGGGGGCAGTATTATAGTAGTTATATTCCTGTACATAGGGGGCAGTATTATAGTAGTTATATTCTTGTACATAGGGGGCAGTATTATAGTAGTTATATTCTTGTACATAGGGGGGCAGTATTATAGTAGTTATATTCTTGTACATAGGGGGCAGTATTATAGTAGTTATATTCTTGTACATAGGGGGCAGTATTATAGTAGTTATATTCCTGTACATCGGGGCAGTATTATAGTAGTTATATTCCTGTACATAGGGGGCAGTATTATAGTAGTTATATTCCTGTACATAGGGGGCAGTATTATAGTAGTTATATTCCTGTACATAGGGGGCAGTATTATAGTAGTTATATTCTTGTACATAGGGGGCAGTATTATAGTAGATATATTCCTGTACATAGGGGGCAGTATTATAGTAGTTATATTCTTGTACATAGGGGCAGTATTATAGTAGTTATATTGCTGTACATAGGGGGCAGTATTATAGTAGTTATATTCCTGTACATAGGGGGCAGTATTATAGTAGTTATATTCTTGTACATAGTGGGCAGTATTATAGTAGTTATATTCTTGTACATAGGGGGCAGTATTATAGTAGTTATATTCTTGTACATAGGGGGCAGTATTATAGTAGTTATATTCTTGTACATAGGTGGCAGTATTATAGTAGTTATATTCCTCTACACAGGGGGCAGTATTATAGTAGTTATATTCTTGTACATAGGGAGCAGTATTATAGTAGTTATATTCTTGTACATAGGGGGCAGTATTATAGTAGTTATATTCCTGTACATAGGGTGCAGTATTATAGTAGTTATATTCTTGTACACAGGGGGCAGTATTATAGTAGTTATATTCTTGTACATAGGGGGCAGTATTATAGTAGTTATATTCTTGTACATAGGGGGCAGTATTATAGTAGTTATATTCCTGTACATAGGGTGCAGTATTATAGTAGTTATATTCTTGTACACAGGGGGCAGTATTATAGTAGTTATATTCTTGTACATAGGGGCAGTATTATAGTAGTTATATTCCTGTACATAGGGGTCAGTATTATAGTAGTTATATTCCTGTACATAGGGGGCAGTATTATAGTAGTTATATTCTTGTACATAGGGGGCAGTATTATAGTAGTTATATTCTTGTACATAGGGGGCAGTATTATAGTAGTTATATTCCTGTACACAGGGTGCAGTATTATAGTAGTTATATTCTTGTACACAGGGGGCAGTATTATAGTAGTTATATTCCTGTACATAGGGGCAGTATTATAGTAGTTATATTCCTGTACATAGGGGTTAGTATTATAGCAGTTAGATTCTTGTACATAGGGGGCAGTATTATTGTTGTTATATTCTTGTATATAGAGACTAATATTTTATGGTATTATAGGAGTTTATCCTTGTTTACGTGATTTAGCAGTAATGTTCTGCACTACTAATTATCACTATTTATACTGTGGTCTGGAATTGCTCTTATTTCTACATTTGTAAATGTCCTTCTGCTGCTTAGAGAATGGCATTGGACTCCCGGTCAGGAGATTTCCCCTCTGGGTGTCTACTCCTCCTCCTGGGATTAATAGAGGAACAGTGCGATGTATTTCCAATTTTTCATCCTGGGTGAGAATAAACTCTGTGCCGTCCTTTCCGCTTTCAGGGAGAAATCCTATTAATGCTATGAGAAGGATTTTCTTAATTTGGCAGAACCGTCCCAGCGCGAGGCCTCGGTGTGAAGCTCCGTGAGGTGTCGCACGTGACACGGATCGTGCTAATAATGCCCCACAGCACGGAGGGTACAAGGCGAGGCCAGGAGCGTCCTCAGCCCCGCTGGATCGTATTCAATAACTGCATAATCCCTGAAGATCCGGGGGATATGAAATCTCTTCTTTCTCTTGGAAACTATCAATATGAAAGTGTTTTTTCTGCAAATTCTTGTGACAAAATGTCAATAAAATTGTGACTCTGATGAAATGAAACACATTTCCGGCTCCTTTCTGGGAATTTGGAGTTTTGTCTGTAGCAAAAATGTAATAAAAATGGTGAAATGACCCGGGGACAGAAGAAAGACGCTGGAGACATAGGGTGGGGCTTATTTTTCCAATATTATATTTGTATTTTTGAACAATTCTTGGAATCACGGGATTGAAGAAATTAGGCAATATTTTTTTGGCAGTCATATCATATCTACTCCTTGTTCCAAATTCACTCTAAATTGCAAATATTCAGGTTATTGTAGTTTGCTGCATTATCGTCGAGAAACCCCACCCCTGAATACTGTGGCCACACCCTCTGCACCACCCCTGAATACTGTGGCCACACCCTCTGCACCACCCCTGAATACGGTGGCCACACCCTCTGCACCACCCCTGAATACTGTGGCCACACCCTCTGCACCACCCCTGAATACTGTGGCCACACTCTCTACACCACCCCAGAATACTGTGGCCACACCCTCTGCACCACCCCTGAATACTGTGGCCACACCCTCTGCACCACCCCTGAATACTGTGGCCACACCCTCTGCACCACCCCTGAATACTGTGGCCACACCCTCTGCACCACCCCAGAGCAATTCTTTAATAAAATTATTTAAAGAGATAGTAACGACTTTTCACAATATTTTTTATCCAATATATTGTTGGTTTTTGTCTAATCATGCAGAATCCAACAACTTGGATCTCTACTGATCATGAGTTTGGGGGTCTCTTGTCCACTAGGGGACACAATAATGGACATCCATGATTGCTTAATGTCTTTCATCTCTGTAGGATGGTAAAGAATGATAATAGCGATTTGCTTGGGGATTTTGGGTCACCATTGTGTTCTATTGATGCAAGGACCCCTGGTCATGTGATCGGAGGGGGGCGCCACTGTTGGGAGCCCTGAAGTTCAGACTCTCATCTTAGAATACGTGATAGAGTCATAGTAACAGGATGATGTGTGACATATCTGATATGCTTGTGATGTGCCCTCTGGTGTCTGGTGCCCCCCTCTGGCTGTGCACGTATATTACAGGGGTATTTAGTGAAGTGTATTGAAATGCAGGGACAGTATTGATGGAGTGATGCAAGGAGCCTCATTACCATGCACACCTGTACCATCACCTCCAATATGACATCAGCGCGCGCTGCCACGGCACAGCTGCTGCTATATACGATCTGCAGGTTTGATGGACAGACCGTTCCATTAGCATTCACGTTCCTTCTCTCCCATTGGAGACTGTATCAGAATTGAGGCATAAGAAGTCAGCAGACAATTAAAACAGATCGGTGTCTTCTGGGAAGATGGAAAGGTGCGAGCCGGAGACTCTGCTTAAATTAACTCTTCCAGCCTCTTGTATCCTCATGCGCATTACTGTAAGGATTCATTCCCTGCAGGATTTCTGCTTATTCCAGCTTTATCCTCATGATGAGCTGATTCCTCTGTGTATGTGAAATTCTGTGCAATGTAAGGACAAACCTGTCACCACAAAAAGTGCTTTAGTATGCAGACAGCATGTTATAGAGCAGGGGGGCTGAGCAGATTGTATATAGTGTCCTATCTGCAGGCAGCATGTTATAGAGCAGGGGGGCTGAGCAGATTGTATATAGTGTCCTATCTGCAGGCAGCATGTTATAGAGCAGGAGGAGCTGAGCAGATTATACATAGTGTCCTATCTGCAGGCAGCATGTTATAGAGCAGGAAGAGCTGAGCAGATTGTACATAGTGTCATATCTGCAGGTAGCATGTTATAGAGCAGGAAGAGCTGAGCAGATTGTACATAGTGTCCTATCTGCAGGCAGCGTGTTATAGAGCAGGAGGAGCTGAGCAGATTGTACATAGTGTCCTATCTGCAGGCAGCATGTTATAGAGCAGAGGGAGCTGAGCACATTGTACATAGTGTCCTATCTGCAGGAAGCATGTTATAGAGCAGGAGGAGCTGGGCAGATTGTACATAGTGTCCTATCAGCAGGCAGCATGTTATAGAGCAGGAGGAGCTGAGCAGATTGTACATAGTGTCCTATCTGCAGGCAGCATGTTATAGAGCAGGAGAAGCTGAGCAGATTGTACATAGTGTCCTATCTGCAGGCAGCATGTTATAGAGCAAGAGAAGCTGAGCAGATTGTACATAGTGTCCTATCTGCAGGCAGCATGTTATAGAGCAGGAGGAGCTGAGCAGATTGTACATAGTGTCCTATCTGCAGGCAGCATGTTATAGAGCAGAAGGAGCTGAGCAGATTGTACATAGTGTCCTATCTGCAGGCAGCATGTTATAGAGCAGGAGGAGCTGAGCAGATTGTACATAGTGTCCTATCTGCAGGCAGCATGTTATAGAGCAGGATGACCTTGTGCAAGTACATCTATGTATGGGCCATGATCCTCCGGTACTATATCAGACATCAGGTTTCCGCTGTATTTTCAGTATCTTGGATAAGATAAAATGATTCCTTACAATGAGACGCTACAATCCTCATGGACCGCGCCCCCACGTTCCTGTGTAGACACAAGGCTCCAGACGTCTCTGATTAAACCCTCGCTCTGATTTCAATTTGTAATTTTTTTTTTTCAAGCAAAAAAAAGGTAAATATTTTACTAGGGAAATGTCGGAATCTTCCTGTGATACACAATTACGCTGATAAGTAGTTTGTGTATTTAATTTTTTTTTTTTTGCCTTCCGGGATTTCATCTTTAAATCTGAGCCGAGGCTGATTACAGCGATCCGCGTCTCCCCTGCTTCAGCAAGAACAAGTCTTGTCAAATTATTGCTAACTAAAAACTAATTAGGAAGCGATGGCCGACACGAGCGCAGCCGAGAGCCCATAGAGGAGAAGCCTGTCTGGGCTGCAGACGGAACGCTCCTCGGCTGTGACCCCGTAAGGTCCTTCCCCCCGGGAGCCTTTCAGTCTCATTTTCTCGACACACTTCCCATTGTTTCTAATTAACCTCTAGAGCGGATGTTTTTTTCCATTATGTGTCTGTGTTTTCCCCCTTTAGTTATTTAAACATGTAAACATACAACCGGGGGGAGAACCCGGCGCAGCGCCGAGAATCGGTAATGGAAAACCGTATGGAGATAGAAGGGAGGAGAGTGAAAAAATGTCAATAATTTAGTGTTATTTAACAAAAGACACAAAAAAGCAACAAAAATAACAATGTTTGAGATCATGTGACCATATTGAGGCCTTCATACATTGGGGGTCATTTACTAAGGGCCCCGCGGACCGCACTTTCGGCGGACATCCCAATGATTTCTGTTTTGTGGAAAAGGGGGTTTTGGGCGCACGTGATCTGATTTGCCGGCTTTCATGCCACACAAATCGGGGGCGACATTGGATGATCCGACAGATACGGACAAACCACGGAATTTAACTTAAAAATTTTGTCGCAAGACGAAGCACTTACATGCACCGGGAAGAAGAAGGTGAACTCCGGGGACCTGAGCGGGGAAGTGACACATGCAGGATATCAGGTGCACGATCTTAGTGACTCCCCGCACAGCACATTATACACGGACAATGCACTTACATGCACCAGGAAGAAGAAGGTGAACTCCAGGGACCTGAGCGGGGAAGCGACACATGTAGGATATCGGGCCCACGATCTTAGTGACTCCCTGCACAGCACATTATACACGGACAATGCACTTACATGCACCAGGAAGAAGAAGGTGAACTCCAGGGACCTGAGCGGGGAAGCGACACATGTAGGATATCGGGTGCACGATCTTAGTGACTCCCCGCACAGCGCATTATACACAGACAATGCACTTACATGCACCAGGAAGAAGAAGGTGAACTCCAGGGACCTGAGCGGGAAGCGACACAATCAGGATATCGGGCGCACGATCTTAGTGACTCCTCGCACAGCGCATTATACACGGACAATGCACTTACATGCACCAGGAAGAAGAAGGTGAACTCCGGGGACCTGAGCGGGGAAGCGTCACATGCAGGATATCGGGCGCACGATCTTAGTGACTCCCCGCACAGCACATTATACACGGACAATGCACTTACATGCACCAGGAAGAAGAAGGTGAACTCCGGGGACCTGAGCGGGGAAGCGACACATGAAGGATATCGGGCACATGATCTTAGTGACTCCCCGCACAGCGCATTATACACGGACAATGCACTTACATGCACCAGGAAGAAGAAGGTGAACTCCGGGGACCTGAGCGGGGAAGCGTCACATGCAGGATATCGGGCGCACGATCTTAGTGACTCCCCGCACAGCACATTATACACGGACAATGCACTTACATGCACCAGGAAGAAGAAGGTGAACTCCGGGGACCTGAGCGGGGAAGCGACACATGAAGGATATCGGGCACATGATCTTAGTGACTCCCCGCACAGCGCATTATACACGGACAATGCACTTACATGCACCAGGAAGAAGAAGGTGAACTCCGGGGACCTGAGCGGGGAAGTGACACATGAAGGATATCGGGCACACGATCTTAGTGACTCCCCACACAGCGCATTATACACGGACAATGCACTTACATGCACCAGGAAGAAGAAGGTGAACTCCGGGGACCTGAGCGGGGAAGTGACACATGCAGGATATCGGGCGCACGATCTTAGTGACTCCCCACACAGCGCATTATACACGGACAATGCACTTACATGCACCAGGAAGAAGAAGGTGAACTCCGGGGACCTGAGCGGGGAAGCGACACATGCAGGAAATCGGGTGCAGGATCTTAGTGACTCCCCGCACAGCACATTATACACGGACAATGCACTTACATGCACCAGGAAGAAGAAGGTGAACTCCGGGGACCTGAGCGGGGAAGCGACACATGCAGGATATCGGGCGCACGATCTTAGTGACTCCCCGCACGGCGCATTATACACGGACAAAGCACTTACATGCACCAGGAAGAAGAAGGTGAACTCCTGCGGACCTGAGCGGGGAAACGACACATGCAGGATATCGGTCACACGATCTTGGCACTTAGTTGGACAGTCCGGATCGGGGATAGCTCAGGGAACGCGTAAGTAAATGTGCCCCATTGTCTTAGTTTTACAGATCTTTTTTATTGAGAATGCACTTAGCCAGACATTGCACCGGTCTTAGTATTATGGAAACCCCTTCCCTAAGGCGCCAAGACATTGCTCGGATTTGGTTAAAAACCTTTCAACAACTTTCCCGACCACAGCTCATTTTATAGGTGCCGTTCCACTGATTCTGACATAGTTGGAATTTCCTCTCTAGCCCCACACATTCCTGAGTTATCAATCAATTTGTCTACTGTCAGATGGGTGGAGCCAGATTGTCTGCTCCAACCATCTGACAGTATAGTACCAAATTAGTATATAAGGTACTAAAACTATGATTTTTAGGCTCCATTCTGTCAGATGGGTGGTCTTGATCGACATCAGAAAGCCTGGCCCCACCCATCTGTCAGTGGAGATCCCAAAATTACGGCACCACACTCAATGGAACGATCAAAGCACACAAAGACTTAGGGTTGTTGAATGGGGGGAAGGACCCCTTTAAGGACTCCAATTTCTAATGATTTCATGACTAGGGATAAGTGTACCCGAACCACAATGTTCAGCTAAACCCCCTCCGCCATTAATAACTGGGAACGCAGGTGTTAACCCTGTAAATGCCACCACTATTGGCTGATTGGTGGCAGCGCCGATCATTATTGTTACCAGGCGGGATGAGCATTCGAGTTTGGGTCCTCTAACCAAACTTTGAGGTTGGGTTTGGCCATAGTCAACGAATCTAAACCGGGGTTCCTACGTGTGATAAAGGACTAGAATGTATTTCCAAAAACCCTAAAATCCTAATTGCTGGGATCAATTAATGGGATCAATTGGGGTCCTGGCAATATGGGACATAAATTTAAGGGGGTCCACCTTTCATCAAGCACCGGAAATAGACTCTGAGTTTCCGAACTGGGTTGACTTTTGCAGGATCTTGGGGGTCATCACTGTGTTACAGCCTGGTGTCAATGGATGTTCATATGTTGGTCCCAAATTTGGGTTAGAGTAACGTCTATGAGGATTTACACTACAGAATACACTTTTCATGCTGTAAATATAATCATTACAAACCGTGATGGAGGCTAATAAATCCAACGGGCTGCAAGGTCTGATAAAAATGTATTGATCTAATTTTTGGGGATAACAAAAAAAAATTATTTTTTTTTAAAAATCCCCCCCCAGATCCCCAGGATAAAATTACCATTAAATACAACGGCCATTGATTTTGTTTTAATAATTGTCTATTTACACCTATTCACATTTTTGTTACATTGTTTCCTCATGTATTTGGGGATTTTGTGGTGTCCCTTTAAATCCTCGGCTCGGATTTTCTTTGTGCGATTTCCCCGCTGCTCCCAGAAAATATAATAAGAGTAATTGACTTTAACCTCCACCTGCTCATAAATAAATGTATAAGGCGCAGGGATCCGGCTCCGTATATTACACCAGGGCCCCGATCGCTCTCTATAGTGGAAGCGTCCGGATCATTTATTTATTGTTTAAATTCCATTTCCTTTAACCCTTGTGTGACAGGATGATGGTTTTATAAGAATTTGCAGCATTTATTTAATTCTGTGCTCTCCATGGGATTCTCATGTCCCAAGTGTGCCTGTCCTGTCCCCCAAGTGTCAGCATGTCCCTGTCCTGTCCCCCCAAGTGTCAGCGTGTCCCTGTCCTGTCCCCCAAGTGTCAGCGTGTCCCTGTCCTGTCCCCCAAGTGTCAGCGTGTCCCTGTCCTGTCCCCCCAAGTGTCAGCGTGTCCCTGTCCTGTCCCCCAAGTGTCAGCGTGTCCCTGTCCTGTCCCCCCAAGTGTCAGCGTGTCCCTGTCCTGTCCCCCCAAGTGTCAGCGTGTCCCTGTCCTGTCCCCCAAGTGTCAGCATGTCCCTGTCCTGTCCCCCCAAGTGTCAGTGTGTCCCTGTCCTGTCCCCCAAGTGTCAGCGTGTCCCTGTCCTGTCCCCCAAGTGTCAGCGTGTCCCTGTCCTGTCCCCCAAGTGTCAGCGTGTCCCTGTCCTGTCCCCCAAGTGTCAGCGTGTCCCTGTCCTGTCCCCCAAGTG
This sequence comes from Engystomops pustulosus, assembly GCF_040894005.1. Lineage (NCBI taxonomy): Eukaryota > Metazoa > Chordata > Amphibia > Anura > Leptodactylidae > Engystomops > Engystomops pustulosus. Next base: position 5,962 of record NW_027285548.1, on the reverse strand, counting down.
TCAGCATGTCCCTGTCCTGTCCCCCCAAGTGTCAGTGTGTCGCTGTCCTGTCCCCCAAGTGTCAGTGTGTCGCTGTCCTGTCCCCCTAGTGTCAGTGTGTCCCAGTCCTGCCCCCCCAAGTGTCAGCGTGTCCCTGTCCTGTCCCCCAAGTGTCAACGTGTCCCTGTCCTGTCCCCCAAGTGTCAGCGTGTCCCTGTCCTGTCCCCCCAAGTGTCAGCGTGTCCCTGTCCTGTCCCCCAAGTGTCAGCATGTCCCTGTCCTGTCCCCCAAGTGTCAGCGTGTCCCCGTCCTGTCCCCCAAGTGTCAGCGTGTCCCTGTCCTGTCCCCCAAGTGTCAGTGTGTCGCTGTCCTGTCCCCCTAGTGTCAGCGCGTCCCTTGTGGTGTCACTTTCTGGGGGTGTATGACCTCTATACATCAGGTCATAGTTACTCTCCTCTTACATTTCCCGAGGCGTCTGATCACCTGCAGACCTTTCCCTTTTAGCAGACATGGAGCATTGGAGGCGGTTGTGGAGCTTGCAGCATTTTCTGGCGCTGTCAGACCTTTTCGCAGAGGGTTTTAAATGAAGCCAGATAATCCGTGAGAGCAAGGTAAGTAAAGATAACTCGCAAATGACACCAGTGTCTGTTTCAGGGCCCATCTGTTTTCACCTGGCAGATCAACACTGCTGGGAAGTTTCCCTCCCCATAAGCTGCTCGGAAAGTTTAGCCGGTAGTGGAGCCGAGCAGAGATTTAGCTGCTGTGTCCCCAGAGGTTACTGAAATGGAAGGCAATAAATTGCTTACGATTTAACCTATTCACAGCTGGACCAGCAGAATTCATCCCTGATTGGTGGCAGAATCCTTCATTTTTTTTATTTGTCTATAAATATAATTCCAAATTCTGACTAATAATGTTAATAATAATAATAATGTGCCTTTAATGATTTGGGAACCCCATTTATTATGTTTCTGGATTGTCGAGAAGCAATGGGGAAACACTCGCTGCTAAACGTGCAATTAATCAACCCCCTTCCACCATTATGTCAATGTGGAAAATCAATCATCTAACTGGACAACCCCTTTAAGATCCTCGGAACATCTTGTGTCCAGTCTCATTACTGAAATATAAAAATAAAATTCAATTTATCTGATACTGAGGTATCATTCTGCCAGCAGCATTCCTCGCCCCCGCCCACCATACACCTGCACACTCGGCTTGATGTGAGAGTCCGCGTGTTTTTAATGGGAAGATAAATGTAAACCATATCTAGACATCTGCAGTGGTGGCTCGTGGCTACGACATGGAAAAGATCAGACATGTTGATCCATATCCTTAGACTTTTCAGTTTTCCGTATCGGAGTTTTCCTACTGTGCTTTGTTCTTTACCTTCATTTCATTTCAGGTCTATTTTGGACCTAGATTAGAATCCAATATTCAAAACTTAAAAGGTTTGGGAATAAATCTGTTCCATTAGACCTGTCTCTGCATGAACCTGAGTCTTTGCCTCCTTTAAAAGCTTCAGACTTTCCTTGTTCTCCCCATGCTGCCCTATGCATATATAAATGCAGGTTCCCCTCTGTCACTGCTGTAGACCATCCCCATGGCATCTCCAACTGTGCCTCCCTACTCACAGACAGAAAGAGGGTAGGGGGAGGGAGTAGGATGAGTCATAATCTCCTGCTACAGCTCCTCCTATTCAGCAAAGCTCAGAAATATAAATAAAGAATCATAGAGAGTCTTCACACAGAACAAAAGTCAGAATAAGGACTTCCGGATAACTTGAACATTCAGAAAGTATTAATAAAGTAGTAACGACACATGGGTCTCCATGGTAACAGATAGAAAGCGGTGAAGTACAATCCTTCCTCCCACTTTCTTTCACTATTCCCATTTCTTTCACTTCTCAGCCACAATAGAGTGGAGTAAATAGAATATGATTTCAGGATTAGATTGTATAGATCCGTTTTTCTCCCCTCCCATAGCCTGCGTAGGAGATGCTGAACCAAAACGGAAAACATTTTTAAAATTAAAGACTGGGGTTGATTGGGCCATAAAGGTTCAGATTTGCCCAAACCCCACTGGTAGCACCTTGATCGGTTCTGGCATTTTCCCGAGGACCATCACTCCCTTATGGCGTTATTTTGATGCACTAGTTGCCGGGTGGTACCGGTTTGGGTCCGTTCATCACTACTGAAGACTTATGAAACATATTTATTTGTGAAGGTGGACACAGTCTTTAAGGGATGTCTAGATATTCTCCATAAGCCCGATCCCACATCTGGAATCGTGGAAGAGGCCTTCAGTAAACGGGGAGATGCCGTGAGATGAAATTATGAGCAGTAATGATAAGACTTCAGAGCACATTTTGACAGAGCATTGACTGCTAAATCCTTGACACTTTACTCCTGACAGAACAAGGTGTTAGATTGAAGAATTAGGTTTTCGCTATCAATCTGCGCGCCTCCCGCCTGCCTCCCCGCATTGCTTGATGTTACCAGCTGTTCGCGTTCGGCAGCAAATCATCGTCAAGGGCAGATATTGTAGTAACAGAAAATCAGTGGCCATATTTCATTATAAAAGGAAGTCATAGAGGGATTCAGAGATGCACAACGCATGCACAACAGGCGCAATGTAAGGGGCTTCACATCACAAGGGCGACTCTTATCCATATTAATCCCATTTATTGATACCAGAGCCATAGACTAGGCCTGTTCTATGATGGGAAGTGAACTTTTCAGAAGTAATTTAAATAAATTCAATAGGTAAATGTATTAATTGTGTAAGACCTAAGCCAGGAACCGAGGGGGTGGGGATACCGGTACTTGTTCTGCTCCACCCCCTAAGATCCTACACACAGTGAATTGGGACTGTTGGAATAGAAAACCACTGGATCTTCAATGGTTAACTTTACATGGAATAGCAATGGACATGCCAGACCATAAATGTGTTCTCACTGTTCTTTACCATGGTTAAGAAGGACCTTAGAAGGAAATAGACCCATGGTTAAGAAGGAACTCGGGGGGGAATAGGAAGGTTAAGACCGTCTTTCTAGTAATTGCTAAAGGTCCCAACAGTAGGTGATGCATGTCCCTGTCCTTTCGGTATATATACCCACCTGAAGAAGAAGTGCCAGTGATCATGTGACTGTGGTTGTCCCTGGAAGGGTCATTGGCCATATTGATCATGGGATCCCCAGCGCCTCCTCTCCAGCCAGGAGAATATATCAGGAGAACATGGTGGTGGTTTGACATTAACTAATGCAAACTAATAGCAAATTATCAGTCTGCGTAAGGACAGTAACCGACAGCTCCATTCCTAAGCTGAATTTGGAAAAGCTGGCGGTTAGAAAGAAACCTCCATATCCAGCTGCGAAGAGGAGAAAGTGAGAGAAAAAGTGTGTGAGACTCAAGTGTAGTAAAGTAAGGAAGGTCTGTGATCGGACTCTCACCTTACTACATAACAGGAACAGGCAGTCGATGTACAGGTCTGGGAAGCGGCCACCTCAAACCATGGTGTTGCGATTAGCTCCAGGGTTACGATCCGGCAACGAGATGGAATAATGCATAAGGTTCTGTGGAAGGAGAGGCACAATATCCCTAAAATAAGCTTTAATCACACAACGCGTTTTGGCTTTGAACATATTCACCTGGTGATGGCTTTTGTTCAAAGCTGAAACGCGTTGTGCATTTACGTTTTTTCCATGGATATTGCACCTCTTCTTCTGTGGTTTTCTACCTATAGCAAGTTGAAGAAATTGAGTTGTAAACTCCTGCGCATCAACTGGAAACTGGTGTCTTCAGCAGTTTATACTGCGCTGGTGCCATACCGTGCGGGGAAGGATATTTGTGCATATGGGTTCAGATAGGAACCAAGCTGAGGCTTTGAAATACTTATGTAAATAGGAAATCTGGGGTCAGGCTGCCGGCTCTTCTGAAAGCCTCATCCTATCTAGCGTCAGCACAGTAAACAGAATCACTTTTAACACATCGCCTCACAAATACGATTTCCCACTCTGCGAATGTAAATTCTGCTTGACAGCTCCGCACTAAACAAGCCCATTTACCGAGGTGCAAATGGCTCGGCTGACGGTTTTGCCGAGCACTAAAGCTTCCACACTACAATTTTTCACAACCTTGAGACATACGCAGTGTCCATCCCGCAGCCTGGAGGTAGAGGAGGACTCAGTCCCTTGTTGACCTGCTCTGGCTAAAATGATAGCAACAAAACAGATGAAGCAGAAGGACATTGTGCAACTTCTAGATATGTTAACACGCTGTCACCGTGCTGTCAATGCATTTAATGCAAGTGCCCATGACATCCACAGCTCGAAGAAAACCTCGGGTAACACTTACTAAAGGCTCTTTCCGCATAAGAGGAGTCCTGGTCATGGCACCAGAATGTGTTGTAAATTCCCAAGAGCAACAAAACTCAAGTTAGTTATGGGGACAGCACAAACATGGGCTTCCTATATGGATTATGGTACATGATGCACTATGGGAAATGTAAGACAATAGTTTTACATGGAGAAGATCCAAGTCAACGAGTGGATCCAAGACACCTGACCATTGAGACAATACACAAAGGGGAGTTGGAGTAAAACAAGTTGTACCCTCGTTGTACTCCACATGAATAGAGAATCCAGTTGGACATGCTCCCTACGGCTCTGTTGGAGATAGACGACCACGGCCCTCAGCTATCACGATGAGTTCCACCGACAGTTAATGGGGCAGCAGCAGACATGTGCAATTGGCCACTTTATTCTGGGTACACCACACTAATTCCAATTCTCTTGATCCACCAATGAAATTCCCACTGATTAGCAAGCTTGCCCCATCCTGTGGATAGGTGCTAACTTTTTGTCACTGGACAACCCCTTTAAGTAGACAACAACACCCGGTAGTGGTCCTAACTCAAAGAAGCAGAGTCGATTACTGCTCTAAAATACTCACTTTGGATGTCCCATGAAAAGCCATTATCAGTATATCGGGATGAGTGTTAGATTGCTCAAGACTCAACCACTGGGATTCCCAGCAATGGTGAGAATGGGAGAGTCCTCACTTTTAATAAAATGTTGACAGTGACACCAATATGTGATGCTCGATTCACTTACAAAGCATTGGCTGGAAGGAGAATCTCTTCTAGAAATATATGGAGCACCAGTCATGTATGCACAACAGGTAGGACTTTTGCTCCCCTTGTTCTCTCCTACATTAGTTGTCTCGTCAATGTCACACGTTTCAGTTTTCCTGTGGATTGGAAATAAGTGTCTTTAATGGGGAATCCTCTTTAACATTTTATTTGGCTGAAGCTATCAGTACATCCACTGCCCATACATCCTACTTGAGCTATGGCATAGCCATCCTACTTGAGGAGCTTGAGTAGCTCATCCTACTTGAGGATATGACATAGAAGGGTCTTCTACCCAGGTTTCCCATCAAAGAGCTGGATGGGCAGACTCCGTTAATCTCCAGTAATCTAAGCATCATATTCCTAAATTGGAGATACTAGAAATGTTATATGGAGTAAATCTCGGAGTTCACAGGATTCACTGTAAATACTCAACTGTAGACGTGGACTTTGCTGAACGTAGTCAATGGAGTTTTACTTTCTACTTTGGACTTTGGAGGTTCAGATCTGGATTACATATACAATTAGGGCATGTACACCTCGTCAAGAGGCGTCCTCTACTTTACTCTGGACTCCATTGTTGAGTTGAAGGGGAGAGACACTGTCCATGTATTAGATAGATGCCTATTTATGTTGATACTTACTATCTAAAGCTACCATTGCCCCGGGGTGTTGGGGGCTACAGTGGCTCCTATCATAGACTGATACTACTAGAGATATTCGGACTGTTTCCAGGGATCACAGGTCAGGGCAAGAGACATGAGAACAATGGGATAAATGATGGAGATTTCCCACAATCAGGGTAAAAAAAACATATGATGTGACCATATTTCCCTCATGTCCATCCGAGTGA
>NW_027285547.1:0-41906 GCF_040894005.1 Engystomops pustulosus | reverse complement strand
TCAGAATAGAAACAATGGGGCACAATCCTGTCTGACGAGGATTCGGAGCTGCCGTGATTCACTAAGATTGTGCGTCCAATTTCCTGCATCTGTCGCATTACCTGCTGAGGTCCACCAGAGTTCACCTTCTTCTTCCTGGTGCATGTGAGTGTTGATCTTGCGACACAATTTGCTTTTTACATTCCGTGGTTTGTCCGAATCAGTCGGGTTGTCCGACGTCCACCAATTTGTGTTGCATGCAAGCCGGTGCCGATGCACCACAATCCGATCGCGTGCCCCAATGTGCCCCAATATGACAAATATAAATCTTTACTATGCCCCACTGTTTAATAGCTTCAGGGCAACTGCCTTTTCCGTTTTTTGCATTTCCGTTTTTTCTTTTTGCATTCCAAAAGCTTAACTAGTGGTGAGTGGACCATGGGTCCATGCCGAACATTGCCGGCTCAGTCCCCAAACCTGGACATTAGGTTCGGGTTTGACGTTCAGGTTCACCAAAAAAGCAGCCAACCCACCACTAACACCCACAATCGGACTAACATGCATGATCAACTATTTCACACCTAGAGATGATCCTAGGAAAAATGGTGGCACGCACACCGGAATTTAAAAGTTGTGACATTTAGAGGGTAAACAACCACGATTGGTGCAAGCACTGATCACGGGTGTTAATAGTAGGTTCGAGTTTTGGTTTGGGTTTAGTACCCAAACCAAACTTTTTCTGAAAGTTCGTCACAATCAAATTGCTTTCCCTAGTGGCTCCATTTAACATCCCATGCAATTTACTGAGAAGCTATAAAACAGTTTGAAATGATGTTGAACAAATCACATTTGTGCTGTTTTCTTTTGAACGTTGTTTTTTTTACGTCTTTTACTTACTTGTCTAATTGACACATTCCCTTTATTGTACACTCACGTAGACAACAAATTTATATAGTTTTTTAAAGTTTTTTATACTTGTAAAACATTTTACCATCTTACCATATTCTGACATCCATAAAATCTGTATACAGGCAGTCCCCGGGTTACGTACAAGATAGGGTCTGTAGGTTTGTTCTTAAGTCGAGTTTGTATGTAAGTCGGAACTTTATACTTTATTATTGTAACCCCAGGCAAACTTTTTTTGGTCTCTGTGACAATTGGATTTTAAAAATGTTGGGTTGTCATAAGAACCAGGATAAACAATAAATATTCATTGCAGACACCTGTGATAACTGTTATAGCTGTTTATTGTAGCCGAGGACTAAAGTACTGTAAATTACCAACATCCAGAGGTCCGTTTGTAACTAGGGGTCGTGTGTAAGTCAGGTGTTCATAAGTAGGGGACCACCTGTACTTGACATATAAAGAGGGTGATTTGAAATTTTTATTTATTTATTTTAATTTTTACAGTTATTTTTAGAGTTTTCCAGGTCTGAAAGTCCCTACAATATTCTTTAGGGACTTTAAGTTGTATTGTAGGATATTGTGAATATACTACTCCGGCAGACTGTAGTAGAAAGTGGTGAATGACTTCAGATGCCTTAGATGAACTCCCGTCTGCCAGGACAGTGGATCAGCGCTCTCTGAGGTCATCACTGGGGTTGCCAGTCAATGTTAGAGGAGGAGGCAAGAGTTAACTGAAAACTAACTCAATGACAGGAGGAAGAAATAGATTAAGAAAGATAAGAAAAGAAGAGTGGACAAAGCTCAGTACAAGTGGTCCCCTACTTAAGGACACCCGACTTACAGACGACCCCTAGTTAAAGACGGACCTCTCTCCCCACTGTGACCTCTGGTGAAGCTCTCTGGAAGCTTTAGTTTAGTCCCAGACTGTAATAATCAGCTATAAGGTGTCTGTAATGAAGCTTTATTAATAATCCTTGGTCCAATTACAGCAAAAAATTTTGAAACTCCAATTGTCACTGGGGCAAAAAAACATCAATTGTGGACAATTACAAAATATTATAAAATATAAAATATAGAGTTTCAACTTACATACAAATTCAAATTAAGTACAAACCTCCGGAACCTATCTTGTACTTAACCCGGGGACTGCCCGTAATTATATAACCTGTAAACAGCAAAAGTAATTAGAAAATACAGCAATAAAGGAGGAATTCATTATGTCTTCTCCGCCAGTTTATGGCATTCTCCTACCTGCATACCGCTATGGGAAAAACCAGCGGAGATAATAGCCAAAAACTTTGCCAGTTCAGATCTGGTCTACAGGTCACAACTGTTGGAGATTGCACCCATATTTTCTAAGAGGCGAAAAATATAGGCACTGGTCCACCAGTGGGGGGAATTTTAATACTGGCATCTAAGTGAGTTCCCCCCAAATTTGCATGGATCTCCATTTGCCTCTGGTCTACCCAACTGTAGATATAGAGTAGTGTCGAACAGTATATTTCAATATTTTAAGTGATATTATCATAAATAAGATATCAGCTCCTGAATAAATCCTATCATTTTTGTACCATGGTCAGAAAGGTTATATATTTCCCTAGGCCTCATCCATCTCAGAGATGAAGACGACCTCCACAACCTTCCCTCTCAGATGGTTGTTTGACGATTTCCTACAGCTAGAAACAGAGGAAGGATTCTTAGGAAAAACTCATCCATTCTAAGGAAAAGCTCATCCAATCCCATTCTTATTGACTTAAAGGTACATGCTGTATGTTCTCAGCTTTTGATATATGATGGTGTAAAGGAACATTATGTGGAATAAGGGCCTCAACAAGCTTCAGCCTTTTACCTCTTCATCAGGTGGAATAAGGATCTCCTCTTACCTCTTCAATTGTATTTATCTACGGAAAACAGCCATGTAGATTATCACATGGTTGCCCACTGCATAGACATCATACTGGACAATACTACAGGTACGGCCTTACATAAATAATGAGCTAATGGCTAGAAATCTCATGACGTAGATCATCAGCCACAAGTTTATTAGTAAAACTTTTATTTACAAAAAGGAAGTTGTCTTGTAACATATACAGATTCACATTTCTAACCAACCTCCTCACCAATAGAGATCGTAGACCTATAAAGACTTTCTAAGATGTAATTTTAATACTGTAAAATGAATTACAGTAGTCTTTTGCAAAAAAATTCTAGCAACAAAAATTATATATTATGTATTATAACAGAGTTCACATGTTCGTGGAGTAATTTACTGCAGTTAATTGTTGGATCAAAAGGCACATAAATCCATTAGCGAAGGAACCTCCCTGACAGCTTCATTAGAGTACTTAGCAGAGGAGAACAAGAACAATTACATTCAGAAACACTATAGCAACCATGAAGATGGCAGTAACTTTCCCATGTATATGCTCTGACTTTAGCTGCACTGATTAGTGTACGGAAGAGTTAGTCAATGGAAGTCAATGGCAAGACATTAGAAAAAAAGCAATAGAAATAAAAAATATGGGACATGATCTACATCAATACATTGTATGCACAATCATTTACGCAGGAAAGTAAGGCTCCATGCAGAAACCATCGATTTTTTCCATGTGCAGTCCCATGTATTTCTATGGCCACATACACATGGATGCGGTTTCCACAGCCCCGTGCATGAGCCGATTGACTGAGCCGACAAAGAGCAGGTCCATTAGGCGCCTGGGACTGCGGTTCCGGTAGTCATCATCCTATTAGTCCATTGTTTGCAAACCAAGACCAGTTCACAGTCACAGGGGTGTAACTATGAGATGCTGAACCCCATAACACACTTCTGAATGTGGCTCCCCTTTCCCTTAAATAAAATAAAATATACCTATTTGTGTACTCATACATGTGAGTTACAATCACACACATGCATGTACACACCATATATACATACATACACATACATACAATACCATATAAACCCATGCAGCATATACACATACATGCACACATATACACCAATATATACAATACCATATACAGCATATACACAGATAAATCATGTATATATATATGCACCACCCACACAGCATATACACATCCCCTGACATTGTGGGCACTATAGCAACTGTTATGGCTGCTACCCCTATATTTACGCCACTGAACAGTCATATGCATGCATCCTAAGACTGGGACATTTTTGCCCAGGAGAAGATGACATACGGGGCACACTTACTTACCCGGTCACCGGAGTTCACAAAAAGTGCATTGTCTGACTATAATGCACCGTGCTGCAATTCACTAAGATGTCACTTCCCCGCTCAGGTCCGACAGTTCACCATCTTTTTAGTGGTGCATCTAAGTGCTAGGGTGTGCGACACAATTTGAAAGCTGAATCCGTACTCAACCCGAATCAGTCGGACAGTCCAACGGCATGCCGCCTAATTTGTGTCGCATGAAAGCCAGCGCAGCTGCGCCATAAAAGGATTGTGTGCGCCAAAATCCCAGTGCAGACACTTCTTACCTGTGCAAGCTGTTTTAGCCCCCAAAAAAGTGACCAGTCCAACAAAAGTGCAGCGCGCGACCCTTAGTAAATGAGCCCCACTGTATGTGGGTATCCCTTACATGGAAGAACCAACAAAATCCCTGTTGGGAAACTTGAAAGGAGAGCAGTGATGTACACTACATAGAAAACAGACAACAAATGGTTTATGATGTCGATAGGCCCCTATTTATTGTCATTATGTCACTTGTGTTCCCTATCCTAGTATGTAAGCTTTATGGTCAAATGATTTTTCTCCGACTGTCAATGGAGTAGCCTTAGCTCCAGCAACTTCACGCCCCAGTAGCCTCTTTAGAAAATTTGAAAATTGGGGGAATTAAAATTTATAACAGTTATGGGCCACGAAAGAATTAACCCTAAAAGGGCTATACTACTATACATTAGAGGAACCTGCCACTAGATCTATCTTAATAGGTAGATCCGTGTTGGTAGGTTTCCTTTAATTATTTGCTGGAATGTGCTTAAAGTGGACAATCCTTTTAAACTTGTACTTTTGATTTATGCATAAATTGTGATTGAATAAAGCACATCTGGTATTACAATTAAATTAAAATACTAAACAAAAATAAAATACACATGTTTGTTGTAAGTTTCTACTTTTTCCTCTTTAGGTTGCTTTAGCAGTGTTGCTAATAATTTGTCTTTTTGGTTACTTCATTAATCTCAGAACTTGGCCTAAATACCTCAAAAACTACTGAAGTACATTTTTTTCCATTGGCTACAGAAATGCCCCTTCTTCTATACGGTATACTGGGGCAGGTCTATGGATCTGGTGATGCTTTAGGGTCATGCTAAGCACAATTTTTGATATATGAGTGTGCGCTGTTAATGTATCTGGCACAGACCGTATGCACCTTGCAGTGTAGAAATATTAATGAATCTCTTCCTATTGGAAAAAAAAAACTTTCTATATAACACCCAAACCGATCTCTTCAGAAATAAATGCTCTAATACAAATTACAGTTGCAAAGCTTCAGCCTCTTAGTAGATCTGGAAGTCTTCTCCACCAGGTTGGACTTTTTTAGATACATTCTTGCAGCACGGGGAACCTGGGTTCAAGTCCCATCCAAGTAGACATCTGCAAAGAGTTTGTATGTTCTATCCTTGTTTGCGGAGGTTTCCCCCTGGTCCTCCGGTTTCCTCTCACACTCCAGAACAAACTGGTAGGTTGATTAGATTGTGAGCCCCATTGGGGACAGGGGCCAATTTGGCAAACTCTTTGCAGTGCTGTAGAATCTGTGTGTGCTATATAAATAAATAAATTATTATTATTATATTATTATTATTAGATCAGGTCTGACTTGCCGAGATTGAATAGTCTCTGCCAATTTTCTCTCTCTGTGTAGAGGACAGAATAAAACTGGGCCTTTATCTTAAAGCATATTTTAATATGCTCTTAATGGTATATTTCACTTCACCTCCAGCATGTATTTTCTGCATGTATTTATGCAAAAAAAAAAACAGATTACTAACTCTGTATTAATTGTATTAACACAAGGCAAAGCAATTTTAGACACTTTTTCAAGCCACTTTTGAATTATGAAAAATATATCACTGTCATACAAAATGCATTGTAATGGTTTGGCATGGCCGCATCTGGCATGAGGCGAGATGAAAATCTCACCTCAGGCGGCAGAATGCGGATCCCTTTAAAGAGTGGCATTTTGCCGCTCTAATGTGGATGATTCGGGCGCCCATTGACGCCCAAATCGTCCACCTGATAAATAAATTGCGCTTGTCTCTTTAAGACACAGGCGTGATTTATATGCGGAGCGACGCAGCGCCTATCTGGCTGCTGGCGTTGCTCCGATCTCTGGATGATGACGTCAAGGCGCCTGTGTCTCTGAGCGGAGCCACAGCAAGACGATGATGGAAGAGCCGTAGGAAGACGGGAGCTGCGCACTGTGGGAGCACCTGCCTCGAGATAAGTATAAGTTTTATTATTTTTCACGGACAATTATTATTTAAATCTGGATAATACGGGGCTAATACTTCCATAACGGGGTAGATGTGGGGGGCTTCTATATACATGTATATGCGGCCAGAATCGTTCTTTTATACTGGGGGGACTGTATAAATTGATATGGGGGCAGATTCTGATTATATAGGGGGGAGCTGTATACATTTATATGGGGGCAGATTCTGATTATATAGGGGGAGCTGTATACATTTATAAGGGGGCAGATTCTGATTATATAGGGGGAGCTGTATACATTTATTTGGGGGCAGATTCTGATTATATAGGGGGAGCTGTATACATTTATATGGGGGCAGATTCTGATTATATAGGGGGGAACTGCATTCATTTATATGGGGGAAAATTCTGATTGTAGGGGGGCTGTATATGTTTATATGGGGCAGCTTCTGATTATATAGGGGGAGCTGTGTCATGTAAAAGAAATGTTGGCGGTCTGTATTAATAAATTAGGGGTGTTGTATATTGATTGGTGATGTGCATGCTATACTTCCAGTAGAATATATACACTCACCGGCCACTTTATTAGGTACACCATGCTAGTAACGGGTTGGACCCCCTTTTGCCTTCAGAACTGCCTCAATTCTTCATGGCATATATTGAACAAGGTGCTGGAAGCATTCCTCGAGAGATTTTGGTCCATATTGCCATGATGGCATCACACAGTTGCCGCAGATTTGTCGGCTGCACATCCATGATGCGAATCTCCCATTCCACCACATCCCAAAGATGCTCTATTGGATTGAGATCTGGTGACTGTGGAGGCCATTTGAGTACAGTGAACTCATTGTCATGTTCAAGAAACCAGTCTGAGATGATTCCAGCTTTATGACATGGCGCATTATCCTGCTGAAAGTAGCCATCAGATGTTGGGTACATTGTGGTCATAAAGGGATGGACATGGTCAGCAACAATACTCAGGTAGGCTGTGGCGTTGCAACGATGCTCAATTGGTACCAAGGGGCCCAAAGAGTGCCAAGAAAATATTCCCCACACCATGACACCACCACCACCAGCCTGCACCGTTGATACAAGGCAGGATGGATCCATGCTTTCATGTTGTTGATGCTAAATTCTGACCCTACCATCCGAATGTCGCAGCAGAAATCGAGACTTATCAGACCAGGCAACGTTTTTCCAATCTTCTACTGTCCAATTTCGAGGAGCTTGTGCAAATTGTACCCTCAGTTTCCTGTTCTTAGCTGAAAGGAGTGGCACCCGGTGTGGTCTTCTGCTGCTGTAGCCCATCTGCCTCAAAGTTCAACGTTTTGTGCGTTCAGAGATGCTCTTCTGCCTACATTGGTTGTAACGGGTGGCGATTTTAGGCACTGTTGCCTTTCTATCAGCTCGAACCAGTCTGCCCATTCTCCTCTGACCTCTGGCATCAACAAGGCATTTCCGCCCACAGAACTGACGCTCACTGGATGTTTTTTCTTTTTCAGACCATTCTCTGTAAACCCTAAAGATGGTTGTGCGTGAAAATCCCAGTAGATCAGCAGTTTCTGAAATACTCAGACCAGCCCTTCTGGCACCAACAACCATGCCACGTTCAAAGGCACTCAAATCACCTTTCTTCCCCATACTGATGCTCGGTTTGAACTGCAGGAGATTGTCTTGACCATGTCTACATACCTAAATGCACTGAGTTGCCGCCATGTGATTGGCTGATTAGAAATTAAGTGTTAACGAGCAGTTGGACAGGTGTACCTAATAAAGTGGCCGGTGAGTGTATATGTATAATGGAAGGATGTTTTATATGTGTGGAGCGTGCGGTCAGTTGTGTTGTGAGAGGTACATATTATTTAGGAGCACAGTGTTGTTATCCAGGAGACTTCATACTGTAAGTAACTGGTATTTTTAGGGACGCCGGGTGGAGATGTGCTGCACCGAGCTGAAGATATCTGGCTTGAATTCAGCCGTGATACGTCAGAGAATACAGAATAAAGTCCTCCTGATAGAATAGATAGATATACTGGATGCAACCAATGACTCTCGGAATCTGTCAGTCACACAGTGTCAGTGAGCCTCTGTCTGTGGCGATGTTAATTGTTAGTAAAGTTTTCAGCATTTACTGACCAGGGAGTGGGCAATAAAACAGGAATGGGGGGGAGCAGCATTTTAATATTCGCCTCAGGCAGCAAATATGCTAGAATCGGCCCTGAGGGGTTAGCATATGGCAGTAATATTTCATATTCTTGATTTGTATTTGTTTAATAAATGTTATCCTCAAAATAAATTTTTTAATAAAAAGTATTATTTATTTGAATACTGGTAACCATATATTGTGTAGTCTAAAAATGTTGTTTCTTTAAATTGAATATCCTAAGGCCTAGGTTACACCTGCGTTCATCAGGATACATTCCCCCTCCCCCATCAAATAGTGCAAAAATAGTAGCAGCTCTCTTCTTTTCCCACTATTATAATGGAAGTGTCATGGAAGGAAATATTATATACACTGAAGTCTATGACGAACGGAAGATGAATGGAAACTTTCCGTTCACCTAACTTTCTTAGCTTCCGTAACGATCTCCTAAAATGGAGCGTGTAACAGAAATCCCTGACACAGGTGTGAACAAAGCCTAACTTGGACACATATTTATAAATTCTGTCTCAAATTTACAAAACTCCTATACTTATCAATTGTATGATATATAACTTATAATTCCATCTAATAGAGAGCTACAAATCCTGTATCTAGTAACTTTACTCCATCCTCTACATACTGGCCATCGCTGGTTACTGTACAAGCTCCTATTAACTCCACTGCACTATATTAAGACTGCATGGAATGTCAGACCGTAGAGGGGCTGTACCAGGTGTAGAGGATAACAATCTGATTGGTGAGGATCTAACTGTTGGGATCCCTACCAATCACAAGAATAGAACCACCAGCAAACCATAGAATGGGGGTCACATTCTCATTAATGGGTGGAGCAGGAGGTTGAGCATGTGACCTGGTATGGTAGTGTCAGATATCTGTGGCACCCACTGTCACTGCCTGTGTTGGAGTGCTGGAAAGACTGGGAGGTAGTAAACAATACCCATTTAACTACACATTAAGGCACTTTAGTAAAGATACATAATCCTACCCGTAACATTAACCCCATAAACCATTTATAACTAAACATAACTAAGAAATGATGACACAAGGCTTCCTGTTGGGCAGAAAAGGTCACAGCTATTTATTGCTGATAAACTCAATTATTTTTATTTTAATATTCTCAAAATCAACCGCAATCTCTGTTCGTTTTTTTGGAAACCATAGCTGCCGAAGTGGTTTGTTCAACCGGACTCCCGAATTAGCACTTCGACTTCCAGGCAAATTCACATCAATTCCCATTTTCCATCAGCTGTGACTTGAGATGATCACTGAAAACAATTATTACTTAATACTCTCAAAAAATTAACCACAATTTTCATCCATCTCTTTGTAAACCATCGCTGCCCGAAGCAGTTTGCTCAACCGGACTCCCGAATCAGCACTTCGACTTCCGGGCAAAATCCACATCATTTCTCATTTTCCGTCAGCTGTGACTTGAGATGATCACTGAAAACCGAAAACATCAAAACACAAAAACCAAGTAACAGTAGGGAGGGAGGGACAGCTTGAAGATGGCACGGGCAAGAGGAAGTGCAGGCCCAGTGCCTGCTCTATAAAGGCTCAGCTATGGGAGGCACTGAGCAGCAGCAGCAGGGAGGAGAAAGGAAGCAAATACCACCCCTATTTATAGTGCAAACGTCCCATGTAACAAATTGCAACACTAGGACACCCCCAGTCTGTGGGTACCCTCCTTATACAGTCGGGGGCACCCTTCATACCACAGTGTTGTGATTTGCAAGTTTTTGACACTCCCATGCTTACGTCTGCAGCAACAGGTCACTTCAGGGCCACCAATAGGAATTTTGTGCCCCCCCCCCCCCCCACAGGATGATAATCTGGCCCTGTGTGCACAGTAAGTTTCCTGCACCTCCTCCTTGGGGCCCCCTTAACACTTTCACACTACCCCCCACCCCTTGATGAGTCACATGCTCAACCAACTGCTCCACCCATTAGTAAGAATGGACCGGATTGTACTCCTGATTGCTGGAGGTCCCATTCTCGAGACCAGCGAAGGTGCGACTCCTGGAATAGAGGGTAACATGAAACATGGCACAACCTCTTTAAAATGCTAAAATGTAAAATTTAAAAGGTGGAGATTAATTTTAATCAAAAGTTACATTTGTTCTAGATTTCACTATAAATATTTGATTAATCCTGCGTCTACATTTTATCTCTGAACTTTTTTGCTTATAATCTAAAATGACACACTCTTAACAAATACAGTTAATTCTAAGGAAATATAAACAGTGTTAGATATCATTCTAAGCTAATCTACATCACTATAACTGGATTTGTCTACTCAAAGTGATGTAGATTAACAATAACTATTACTAGATTTGTCTATTTACAATATCCTGAATCTTCTACTTTGTATCAATGCATGAATTTCCTTTATAGCACACTAGTGCCATCTGCTGAGAATATGGGTGAATCTCGGCGAATCACAATGTGTGAGTAATAAAAAGTAATATTTCTAAGAATTATAATGAAGGGTGAGGAATTTCTGATTTTGAAACTGTTTTACTGGATATGGAAACTATGGGAGTTTATATTTAAGTAGATTAATGATGAATACTTAATGATATACAGGGTGTAACAAAAAGGTCGGGACGGTGGAATATCTTGCAAAATACACATTGGATCAAAAAATGTAAAATATAGGAGTCAAAAATGTTTCAAAAATATATTCAATGATACCAAACTCAGCCTCCCACCCCCACCCGGAGGGACTGTGGTGGGGAAACCCCCCTTTTTTGCAGATTCAGATTTCCCTTGGTAAAGTTAATCAACTATCCAAATCAATCTATGATCCAAGTAATTTTCATTGACAGATGGCACTTTAATCGCCAAAAATCAAAATGAGCTCGAAATTGATCAAAAATGGGAAAATCTTGAGAAATACACAAAAAAATGTGTTATTTTTTTATCTAGAAACTACTGTATTTTTCGGACTATAAGGCATACAAAAAATCCTTCGATTTTCTAAGAAACCAAAGGTGCGCCTTATAGACCAGTGCGCCTTATATATGAACCGCACTTACAGACAACAGCTGCCTTGAACTGTGCACAGGTCTGCCACCTGCTGGTCATTCATCCTTATAATCAGGTGCGCCTTATAGTCCAGTGCGCCTTATATATGAACCGCACTTACACACAACAGCTGCCTTGAACTGTGCACAGGTCTGCCACCTGCTGGTCATTCATCCTTATAATCAAGTGTGCCTTATAATGTTTTAGCAGGCATTTATTGATGGTGCGCCTTATAGTCCAAAAAATATGGTACATACAGCTTAGCCCAGGAACAATGACCTAGGCCAGTGAAGGCTAACCTATGGCACTGGTGCAAGAGGTGGCACTCAGAGCCCTTTCTGTGGGCACTCAGGCCATCACCAGAGATGACTCCAGGTATCTTTGGGCAGTCCCAGACAGCCCAGGGCTTGCTGTGCACAGAAGTATTTTAAAGTGACAGCTGTACCTGGGACTATTTTCTGCTTTATTGGTTTCCTCAATTTTTAATCACAAATTAAATTTCTGTGTTGGCACTTTGCGATAAATAAGCGGGTCTTTGTTGTAGTTTGGGCACTCGGCCTCTAAAAGGTTTGCCATCACTGACCTAGGCTGTAGTACAGGCAGTCCCCGGGTTACATACAAGATAGGGTCTGTTGGTTTGTTCTTAAGTTGAATTTGTATGTAAGGCGGAACTGTATATTTTATCATTGTGATCCCAGCCAGAACTTTTTTGGTCTCTGTGACAACTGGATTTTAAAAATATTGGGTTGTCATAATAATCAATATTAACACTAAAGCTTCATTACAGACACCTGTGATAACTGTTACAGCTGATCATTGTAGCCTAGGACTAAAGTACAATAAATTACCAAAATCCAGAGGTTTGTTTGTAACTAGGGGTCGTATGTAAGTCGAGTGTTCTTAAGTAGGGGACCGCCTGTAATTTTCTGTTCTCTTCTGGGGTAGGTGCAATGTGAGTTCCAGCCTCTCACACATCGAAGAACTTGATAAACTTAAAGGGAACCTGTCATCAGAAATTGGCCTAGTAAACCCCTATCTGTATATTGTCAAGCAGTTGAACAGCTTATGGATCCTGTTTCTTTCATGACCCAGCTTGGTGGCATCATCCAGAAAATCAACTTTGAAGTTAGATGTATAAAGTCAGGGGGGCAAAAAGTTTAACATTGAAGTCAAGCTCTCCCTGCCTCTCATGTGATTGACATCATGCGCTGGACTTCAGGAGATCTGATCAATGATGTCCCTGGACGCAGGACCATCATTAACAGTAAAAGGGGCATTTTAAGACTGGAAAAGCTTGATTTAAATGTTAAACTCTCCGCCTAGTTGACTTCAGAAAACCAATTTACATCTCACATCAAAGTTGATTTTCTGGATGATGCCACCTGGGTCATTAAAGAAACATCATCTAAAAGCTGTTCAGCTGCTTGGCAACATAATGGTATTTCTTTGTTAGGCTCACAGGCTGGGACCTTCTTCATACAAAGTTGATGTTTGCTGCATTAGATGAACGCGGCCGTTAACCATTTCAATGTTAAAAGGAATACGGACAGGGAAAACCATATAAAGTGCATGTACACAAATGCCAGAAGCCTCACAAACAAAATGGAGGAACTGGAACTCTTGATGTTGGAGCGGAAATATGATATAGTGGGTAACAGCGAGACATGTCTGGACAGTAGCTATGACTGGGCTGTTACTATAGATGGTTATAGTCTTTTTAGAAAGGATTGTATAAATTAAAAAGGGGGAGGGGTTTGTTTATATGTGAATTCTTGCCTCAAGCCCGTCCTGCGAGATGACATCAGTAAAGCAAATGCAAATGTGGAGTCCCTATGGGTGGAGATAAGGGGAGGGAAAAAAAATAATAAAATATTACTAGGGGTTTGTTATAGGGCTCCAAATATAATGGAGGCAGCAGAGGAAATGCTGATAAGTGAAATGGATGCGGCTTCAAAGCATGGTGAAGTACTTATCATGGGGGACTTCAATTACCCAGATATTGACTGGGGGGCAGAAACATGCAGGTCCTTCAAAGGCAGCAGGTTCTTATCAACAACAAAAGACAATTACCTGTCGCAGCTAGTCCTGGAGCCAACAAGAGGGGGGGCACTGCTGGACCTTATCCTAACCAACAGACCTAATAGGGTATCAAAACTACAGGTTGGGGGGAACCTGGGGAATAGTGATCATAATATCATTGATTTTGTATTACGCTTTACTAAGAACGTTAGGGGAGGGGCAACCAACACTCTAAACTTCAGGAGGGCAAACTTTCAGCAACTAAGGGAAGACCTTAAAGGCATAGACTGGGATAATGTTCTCAAAGACAAAAGCCCCCCGAAAAATGAGACTTTTTCTCATATATTCTGAAAAAGTCCTGTGAGAAACACATACCTTATGGGAAAAAGCATAAGAAGAACAAGAAAAACCCTTTGTGGCTAACTAGTCTTGTAAGGAAAGCAATAAGTGAGAAAGATAAGGCGTTTAAGGTGCTAAAATGTGAAGGTAGCAATGACGCATTACAGGAATATAGAGAGAAAAATAAATCCTGTAAAAAGCAGATAAAGGCCGCAAAAATAGAGACTGAGAGAAATATTGCCAGGGAGAGCAAAAATAATCCCAAATTATTTTTCAAGTATATAAATGATAAGAAACTAAAAACAGAGAGTGTGGGTCCCTTTAGGAATAACATGGGGGTCATGGTGGAAGGAGATGAGGAAAGGGCCAATCTACTGAATGTCGCCTTCTCAACTGTCTTTACCCAGGAAAATCCCCTGGTGGAAGACACAATGAGGAATAATGTAAATTCTTTTTGGAATGTCAACAGTTTAACCCAGGAAGAGGTACGGCGCCGCCTCGCAACCACTAGGATAGAGAAATCACCGGGGCCAGATGGCATACACCCCCGGGTTCTGCATGAACTATGTACGGTGATAGACAGACCGTTATTTTTAATATTTGAAGATTCACTGAGGACTGGTTATGTTCCACAGGACTGGCGCATAGCAAATGTGGTACCAATATATAAAAAAGGATCAAATAGCGATCCTGGAAACTACAGACCCGTGAGTCTAACTGCTGTGGTGGGGAAAATATTTGAGGGGTTTGTTAGAGATGCTATCCTGGAGTATCTCACTGTGCACTACCTTAT
The DNA here is from genome assembly GCF_040894005.1 of Engystomops pustulosus. Classification (NCBI taxonomy): domain Eukaryota; kingdom Metazoa; phylum Chordata; class Amphibia; order Anura; family Leptodactylidae; genus Engystomops; species Engystomops pustulosus. The sequence continues at coordinate 27,220 of NW_027285547.1, read as the reverse complement.
AACCCAGCGTCAGCATGGGTTTATGAGAGATCGGTCCTGTCAGACTAATCTGATTGGTTTCTACGAGGAGGTAAGTCCAAGACTGGATCTGGGGGACGCTGTGGATGTTGTATATCTGGACTTTCCAAAGGCATTTGACACCGTGCCACATAAAAGGTTGGTATATAAAATGAGACTGCTGGGAATAGGAGAAAATCTGTGTATTTGGGTAAGTAATTGGCTTAGTGATAGAGAACAGAGGGTGGTCATTAATGGCACATTCTCAAATTGGGTTGACGTTACCAGTGGAGTGCCACAGGGGTCAGTATTGGGGCCACTTCTTTTTAATATTTTTATTAATGACCTTGTAGTGGGTTTACACAGGCAAGTTTCAATATTTGCAGATGATACTAAGCTGTGTAAAGTAATAAATACTGAGGTCGATAGTTTAGCATTACAGAGATTTGTGGAAGCTTGAGGAGTGGGCAGAGAAATGGTTGATGAGGTTTAATGTAGATAAATGTAAAGTTATGCACGTGGGCCATGGAAACAAAAAGTATAATTATGTTCTAAACGGTCAATTACTTAGTAAAACTGGAGCTGAAAAGGACTTGGTGGTATTGGTGGATGGTAAACTTAATTTTAGTGACCAGAGCCAGGCGGCTGCTGCTAAAGCAAATAAAATTATGGGATGTATCAAGAGAGGAATAGATTCTCATGATAAAAACATAGTTTTGCCCTTATACAAATCTCTGGTCAGACCACACATGGAATATTGGGGCAGATTTATCAAGCTGTCTGAAAGTCAGAATATTCCTAGTAGCCCATGGCAACCAATTACAGCTCAGCTTTCATTGTATCAGTGCTCATGAATATTTTAAAGAGGAGCTATGATTGGTTGCACTGGGCAACTGAGAATATTCTGACTTTGACACAGCTTGATAAATCTGCCCCATAGTGTACAGTTTTGGGCACCAGTGTATAAAAAGGACATAGTAGAGCTGGAACGGGTGCAGAGGAGAGCAACCAGGATTATTAGGGGAATGGGGGGATTAGAATACACTGACAGATTACAAAATTTGGGATTATTCAGTTTAGAAAAAAGACGACTGAGGGGAGACCTCATTACAATGTACAAATACCTAAATGGACAGTACAAGGATCTCTCCAAGGATCTTTTTATACCTAGGCCTGTGACCAGGACAAGGGGGCATCCTCTACGCCTAGAGGAGAGGCGATTCTACCATCACCATAGACAAAGGTTCTTTACTGTAAGAGCAGTGAGACTATGGAACTCTCTGCCGCAGGAGGTTGTTATGGCGGACTCTATGTACATGTTCAAGAGCGGCCTGGATGCCTTTCTGGAGAGCAAAAATATCACGGGTTATGGGGATAAAACATTTATGTCATTCTTAAAGGTTGGACTTGATGGACTTGCGTCTTTTTCCAGCCTTATATACTATGAATGTCGTACAGATGCATGCCCCCATACTGGCTCTGATCTTCACTCCCCGTGGCGTCATTGATTGCTGTGACAGCCAGGAGACTCTGAGATTGCCAGGCCTGTTATTCAGCCACATTTGTAGAGATTATGAAGATTCTAGCCTTTCTTCCATTTATGGGCCAATGTTTTATATACATTTTTTCAAGTTACAAGTTGCTTAAAATATATAAATTTTGAGACAATACTCAAAGTAATGTATTAGAGTCGAACAATGATAACAGCCCCGAGCACAGCTCAGATGAGGGACCATAAATAGAGAATCCATCTGTTGTGATTCTGCTTGTGTTTCCCCTCCACTAATGATAATTATAACATATGCATTTTGACTAAGCCACGTAATGAAGCCACAAAAGCATTCAGTGGGAAACCTCCTAAATTATTAATAATGCACAGGAATTTGTAATGCAGGGCCAGCAATGGACATATATTATTCAACAATGCAGCTTATACGTGCTGCAACACATGGAAAAGTAATAGAAATGTTCATATGAGAAAAGATGAGGTATTATGTATTGTACTTTAACTCTAAAGCAGAAATAGAAGCTTTATTTATATAGAAACAGTATTTTCTAGAAGCCCTAGAGCATTATAATGTGTTGAAACCGCATGTGCGATACTACATGAGAAACCTAAAGGGTAGATTTACCAATCCCTTTATAGTGTGTGCGTTAAAGGTATATGGATAGTTACATTAAAATGACATTGGTTGATCTGCCATAACTTAAGCCTTAAGCCCGTGAGCCCTCTCCATGCAGCGGGACCCGACCGTGAATACATGGCGGGCGGTCGTGAACAAGTTAAATACGAGGCTCCCTATGACACTTCGATAACATAGCGCCCCAGGGTAATTAGCATAACTTTTATAACTGTATATTGCGGAACTTCTTATTAAGACACATCTACCATCAGTAAAACAGATGCTCTGTAAATATCTTTCTTTTTTAATAATTTGTTAGGTCAAGCTCCTCCCTGCTGCATGTGAAATGCATTTCAAAACTTAATTTAAGCACAGCATGTGAATACGTCCCAAGGGGGACATCTTATACAGCCCAGGGGTAAAGTGAGACCTGTCAATCAGTAATAAGGAGGCAGGGCATAAAGTGAACACTGCACATACCGGGCCCCATTACTATCATTGGACTATCATTTTTTAACATTGCAGCCATGGAAAGTAACTATTTAGGCATAAGGGCAAAGCTTTTTAATTGTAGTTTTTAATTAAGTATTTATTTGGAGTGGGTTAATTTGCAGGGGAGGTTCTCTTTAAAGGATCAGCAGTTTTGATCATACAAAGCAGCAAACAGTAATAGGCCCTGGTGATCTGTGTAACCATGCATTTGTGTGTATTTGTGGTAGCAACAGAACTGTGAAAAAAAGCATTTATATTATAGGACTTGGATCAATCTAGTGCACTGGGGTGTTAGATATCTCCACATGACACTGCAGAGCTCCTCCCACTTGACTAACTGTTGTAGGATTATAACAGCAGTGGGCTGCAGCAGAGCAGTATATTGGAGAGATCCGACACTCCAGTGCACCAGTCCAAGTTCCTGAACAAGCAGGACAAACATATATTTGGTATTTTTAAAAAGCAACGAGACTCATGTGTACAAATTCCCTTTATTTATGCAAATATCACCTTAAAAAATGTATAAGAAATGATGTATTCCAAAATTGATCTTATTAACATTTGTCTTTTTTTTTTATCTCTTAGCCAGTGCAGCTTTTACAGCGCTGTAGCCCATTCTCGTTGCATGCTGTGCACTTTAAAGCCTTAAAAGAGTCTGTGAAGCAGTTCCGAAAAACTGACATCTTGCTTCCATGGCACACGAGACAAGGAAGGAAGCCAAACCCCCCACAAGAGGCACATGCGTGAGGGTGCTGCACTCTCTGCATACAAAAAGGAGATAAACGTTACCATAAATAGTCAGTATCAGGTTGCATTATGTCACTGAATATATACAGTTTCTGTAAAGGGGATCTGTCCACATCAGGGTAACAAATTTGGGAAACATATAGACCTGTAGGTGCTATCCTGTGGCTTAGATACAGAGAATCATATGTTTTTTGTATATGCAAATTAGAAATTCCATGCAAAATGGGTGTGGCCAAGAGGTCCTGCTTTTGTCTTTTTCATCCATCAGTTTCCTGACCATGCGTAACATTTAGCTTATGTAACATGTCCTGCTGCCTTAAATGTCTGTGCCTCCTTACAAGTCTTCTACAACTCCCTTTTCTCTCCTCATAAACCTGCTTACTGCACATGTGCTGAGGGAGAAGGGGAAAGGGTAAAAAAGTGTAACAGTCTGCAATGCCAGATAACAGAGGGGCTAGGATAACCATTCATTATTAGCGTAAGTTTAAAGGAAATCTACCATTTGTTTTCATGCATTATGAACCAAACATACCTTGAGAATGCTGTAGCTACACTGATGCAGAAACATATCTTGTTTGATCCCTGAGTTATTTTGCTGAGAAAACAATTATAAAATTATGATGATGATGTTTCTGTGGCTGCCACGGCGCTTCTCCTGACCCTAATTATGCACTGCTCCAGCCTTGTCCTGACCAGCATAAGCCAAGTATACGTCAACACTGTGTTGTCCCTGACAGGCAAAAGTAATCAATCGCTGCACCATCCTCCAGCTGCTGTGTATGAGTCATCCAGTTCAGGCTGATTAGTCCTGTCTGGACAGTTCAGGCAGCTCTTTTATGTACAGAAGACAATCTGCACCCAGCTTTCCCAAGGTACTGAATTTTATAAATGTTTATTGAGCAAAACCACTCAGTTCAGGGATTGTTTCAGTGTAGCTGCAGCATTGTATGTTTTGTTCACTATTAGAGATGAGCGAGCACTAAAATGCTCGGGTGCTCGTTATTCGAGACAAACTTTTCCAGATGCTCGAGTGCTCGTCTCGAATAACGAGCCCCATTGAAATCAATGGGAGACCCGAGCATTTTTCAAAGGGACCATGGTTCAGGAATAAAATGTGTTATTTAATTGAAAAAGAATGTCTTCTGATAAGTTAGCAGATGTATGCAAACATCTGCAATCTATTCTTCACTGTTCCGCGCATATATTATCTCCCGACAAGTTATCAGATGTGAAGAACAGTGAAGAATAGAATAAAAACAGTGAACACAGGATCATTTAAGTGAAAAACGCAGTGAAAAACACAGTGAAGAATAGATTACAGATGTTCGGCACATCTGCTTACTTGTCGGGGTGATACGCTGTCCCGGGATCCGCTCCTCTTCTTCCACTGAAGTCTCCCCGTGCTGCCCGATGTCTCCCCGTGCTGCCCGATGTCTCCCCCGTGCTGCCCGATGTCTCCCCCGTGCTGCCCGATGTCTCCCCCGTGCTGCCCGATGTCTCCCCCGTGCTGCCCGATGTCTCCCTCGTGCTGCCCGATGTCTCCCCCGTGCTGCCCGATGTCTCCCCCGTGCTGCCCGATGTCTCCCCGTGCTGCCCGATGTCTCCCCGCGCTGCCCGATGTCTCCCCGCGCTGCCCGATGTCTCCCCCGCGCTGCCCGATGTCTCCCCCGCGCTGGCCGATGTCTCCCCGCGCTGCCCGATGTCTCCCCCGCGCTGCCCGATGTCTCCCCGCGCTGCCCGATGTCTCCCCCGTGCTGCCCGATGTCTCCCCGTGCTGCCCGATGTCTCCCCGTGCTGCCCGATGTCTCCCCCGTGCTGCCCGATGTCTCCCCGTGCTGCCCGATATCTCCCCCGTGCTGCCTGATGTCTCCCCGCTGCCCGATGTCTCCCCGTGCTGCTTGATGTCTCCCTGCTGCTTGATGTCTCCCTGCTGCTTGATGTCTCCCTGCTGCCGTTCCGCGCGTATCTTCCGACAAGTAAGCAGATGTGCCGAACATCTCTAATCTATTCTTCACTGTGTTCTTCACTGTCTTTTTCACTTAAATGATCCTGTGTTCACTGTTTTTATTCTATTCTTCATTGTTCTTCACTGTGTTTTTTTAATTAAATGCTCGATCTCGAGCAGGGGAAATACTCGTCCGAGCAACGAGCCGTTTCGAGTACCTTAATACTCGAACGAGCATCAAGCTCGGACGAGTATACTCGCTCATCTCTATTCACTATACATAAAAACAAATGGTAGATCTCCTTTAAAAGTTGATTTTAGAAAAAAAGGAGGTCAGTGATAACAAATATTACAAGATTACTACAGTCATGGTGCCCAGATCTATGAGTAAGTGCCCCTTCTTATGCTTGATTTTTATGGAAGGTTTCCTTCAAAACACAGAATTACCAGAATTAGTAACAGAACAGTCACCTCAATCTTCATGAGCAGGTCCTGAAGTTCTCCTGATTCGTTCATTGATAGTATTTTTTCTGCACCCTGAAATTACATACAACAACATGACTTTGTATATTGATTACTGGCCTGATCACAGTATAGAAACCAAGTGTACAAAATATTCTGATAAGCCATAAATAACATTATGTTATTATATATAAAATGTATTATTTACAATAGGAAACCCTACTATGACACGTGGCTAAAAGGATATAATCTGGATTCTCTCACTTCTGGCTTTGATATTAAATACCTAATCGTGGAATAAGTGGAGTCCAACACCCACTGCCTCCAGCAGGGCAGCTCTAAAGTAAAACAACAATTCAATGGGACCTTCAATTTTTCTGGAGACTTGAAGCGGTTTTCCCATGAAAGAAAATTCTCACATCTCAATCCCCTAGTGATGATTACACAATAAAGATCATTTTAACCCCCTTACTTTCCCGGGATTCACTGAGGTCGTGCGCTCGATATCCAGTAGGTGTCACTGCTGCGCCGAGGTCCGCCGGAGTTCACCTGCTTCTTCTCGTTGCATGTAAGTGCTTGATCTTGTTTGTTTTTTTAAATTCTGCGGTTTTTCTGAATCCGTTGGCTTGTCCAAAGGCCACGCCCCCCCCCATTTCTGTCGTGTGAAAGCCAGCGCAATTGCGCCAAAATCCGATCGCGTGCACCAAAAACCCGTCCGAATTCAGTGCAAAACTGAAAATTCAGGAAATCCGACGAAAGTGCGGCCACGGAGCCCTTAGTAAATGAGCCCCATTATGATCGATCTAGTTCTGTGGGGTCACAGTGTGGTTACATTATCAGGGTACAGGTGTATATATACACTTTCATCTGGCTTCTGACATTGTACTAACACACTGACACATAGAAAGAGGGATGAGACAGATCAGAGATCCATGAGATGCCTATTGCACATAGGTTGACAGACTGTAACATACACTGTTACACTGTCAGCACTACTACATCTCTGTTCTCATAGATATGTGCCTGCCTCCCACTCTCCAGATAACTTATCTGCCTGGACTTTGCATCTTTTCAGGATGTGTTTTCTGGCAGGTAGTGAGTCATTGGGGGTCATTTACTAAGGGCCCAATTCGCGTTTTCCTGACGTGTTACCCGAATATTTCCGATTTGCGCCGATTTCCCCTGAATTGCCCTGGGATTTTGGCACACGCGATCAGATTGTGGCACATCGGCGCTGGCATGCATGCGACGGAAATCGGGGGCCGTGGCCGAATGAAAACCCGACGGATTCGGAAAAACCGCCGCATTTAAAACAAAAAATCTGTCGCGGTGCTTGCACTTACCTTCACTCAGCCCGAGCCGGTGAACTCCAGCGCGTGCCGATGCTTTTCAGCGCAGCAGCGCCACCTGGTGGACGGCGGGGGAACTACCTTAATAAATCCCGGCCGGACCCGAATCCAGCGCAGAGAACGCGCCGCTGGATCGCGAATGGACCGGGTAAGTAAATCTGCCCCATTGAGTGTCTGTGTGAGCTCCGTCCTGGACTGCAGGGGGCGTGGCTACAGGCTCAGAGCAGAGAGAGAGAGAAACGCAGCAGCACGGCCGTCACACAGAAATCCAAGATGGCGTCGCGACCCTAAAATCAGAAGTTATCGGGTCGGGGCAACTGAAATGATGTACACCAGGACTGATAGAGACAGGTTGGAATTATATCTGTGAAATGCTGTATTTTTGTTAATAACAGTGAATTAGAGAATGTGTTATTTTGTTATCCTGAGTACATATAAGAAACTTGTCTTTGTGGGAATACCCCTTAAACTGCTTCGATATGCACCCCAATTCTAAACTGTTTGATACATATGAAGCATATTTTGTTGCTCTATTTTCTAAGCCTCAACTTGGAGTGAAACTGCCAAAAAGTGTGTTACTTTTTGAAATGTCTCAGTTGATCATTCTGGTATACATCAGCTTAGCAGACTTTTTCACTCACTTTTAACCCCTTTTTTCCATTTAAGAGCCATATTAGGGCTTATTTTCTGTGTGACCAACAATACGTCTAGTGGCACCATTTAATATTCTGTGACATGTAATGGGACATTGGAAAATATATATATATAGTTTCATAGGCCCTAAAGGGAGGAGCATGACTCATTTTCATTGTATTCCTATAACCTGGAGTCATGATTATACCTTCTGGCCCTACACAAGGTACAATTTAATGAAGGCCTCTCTTCACACTGCCATAGCCGGGGCGAGCATACAGCAGTGTTCCATAGTGATGCATGGGGCCAGGCCAAACACACAGGAAAAGGTGGACCATGCTCTATCTTTCTGTGTCGCACCATACCATGAGCAGGCGCAATAGGCGTGTGTGGGGGATGTATATACAGCCACGAATTTGCAACCGGATATATGTCCCAACAATGTCAACGTGAAAGGGGCCTTAGCTGTGACTGGAGTGTTGCAAAAGGGTTAGGTAGGTGTTGCAAAACTCATCCCTATCCATGCCAGGAGCTGCTTGGTGAGCCTGATCACCTCACTAGGGGTCTCCATCGTGGAAATATTGTAATGCAGCTGCAAGTCTCTGCATGTGATGCAAGGGTTAACTCTGTTCACCAATAAGAGTTCATGTGTTACTGTGATGGTAGGAGCAAGCTGGTTGGATGAAAGAGCTTGCCACCTCACAAGGGAAGGTTATAAAACCCCTTGGGGGTGGGAGCTCAAGGGTCATTTGGGGGTTCAATGTCTTGCCCAGGAAGCAGAGGTGTCTGTGGGATGCTGCCCTGACACCGTGGCCTGTCAGGAAACCAGGCCCAATGCAGAGTGCCACCACAGGGACTCTCCTCCAACACTCCTAACCCAGCCTGAAACGATTTCACAGGCTGTGTGCACACCTTCCTGAGGACCTGAGATCCAACCAGCTGGGATCCTTATCTACACTCCAGGGCTGCCCCCGGGAGAAACCTTCTCTATCAGTCTCTCCCTCCATTTTATTGCACACACCACTTGCTGGAGACCTGCCAGGCTGAAAACGAGGTCTAAGATCCTGATACCATGTATCAAGAGAACCAGAGTGGTGTGTAACAATGTTCACATATAAAACTACACTTGGTAGTAGACAATCAATTTTATTAAACAGAAACACCACTCCGTTCATAAACTAAGATCCTGATACCAAGCACCGTAACCACCGCCATGCACTAGGCCGCAATAGACGGCCACTCAGGTATTCCAGACCCCGGCTTCCTTCAGCTATCGAGAAAGGTCAGGCCCCAGTGGGGGATGGTGCACAGACATATCCTGGGCTGCTTGGGACTGCAGGAAGGTGCCTATAGGAAGCTACAGTGATAATGCTTAAATTGCCGTATAGGCACTTTGAATTGAAAAAGTTGATTTAGGCTTGGGCACTAGATCTCAAAAAGATTCACCATCACTTTCTTGGGGTGTTTGAATCTTATGTGGGATGATTGCTCATACAATACACTGCAATATCTTTATACATGAATTATTATGTATAGACATGATAATGCACTGTAACATGCCCATAAGAATTAGATAAATGATTGCGTTATAATATGTTGTAACCATCTGCAGTGTCTGTGTGCATTAGGCAGGGGGTGCTGTGCAGCTAGGCTAAACGCATACAGGCAGAACACTTTAAAATGATCCATGTTCCAAGAATATAAAAGGACTGTAGATAGAGTGGACTAGAGATAAGCAAATATCAATTAAGTTTTCATGAAGCCAAATCGACAAAGAAATACTTTCACTGCGCAATTCCAATGACACATCCAAATGACAGGATGATCATGGAGCTACGAAATATAGTTTTGTTGTTTAATGTTGCCTTAATACCTATAAAACCAAAATTTTGCTAAAGAAAATAGGGTTTGTATCGCCATTGTCGGAAAGTATCACCTCTACTAACTTTTGATAATTTTTATTCAAAAATTGGCAGCAATTTGGACATGGATGGTCATTCTGCGGCAGCATTCACTATAAGGCCCCTTTCACACTTGCGTTTTTCACGCGCGTTTTCTGCTGGTGCTTTTGACGCGCAGAACTTGCATTGCACTCTGACCCATTGTAAACAATGGGTCTTTTCAGACTTGCATTTTTTTTTCACACACACACGCGCGTTTTTTTAACGCGCTTTTAAATATCAGCATGCTCTACTTTTGCAAGTCACGCACGTGAAAAACGCACCATACAAGTTTATGGAGATGCATCAAAAACGCATTGCACTCTGAGACACTTGCAAGTGCAATGCGTTTTTCACGCATCAATTGCCATAGAAAAGATAGGCCCCTTCCACACTCGCGTTGCATTTCACGTCAGAGTCTGATCAGGGTGCGATCAGGGTTTGGTCAGTGAAAAACGCGCATTTTGCATCAGAGTGCAATCAGTTTTCAGTCAGAGTTTGTTCAGTGTCTCAGTTTTTCTTGCGCGTTTTTGATGCAATTTCAATGCAATTTCAATGCGTTTTTCACGCGCAGAAAATGCGCGTGAAATGGACTCAGGGCTGAGCTCTATCTTTTCTATGGCAATTGATGCGTGAAAAACGCATTGCACTTGCATTGCACTTGCAAGTGTCTCAGAGTGCAATGCGTTTTTGATGCGTCTCCATAGACTTGTATGGTGCGTTTTTCACGCGTGTGACTTGCAAAAGTAGAGCATGTCGAGATTTAAACGCGCGTTAAAAAAACCGCGCGTGTGTGCGTGAAAAAAAATGCAAGTCTGAAAAGACCCATTGATTACAATGGGTCAGAGTGCAATGCAAGTTCTGCACGTCAAAAGCACGTGCAGAAAACGCGCGTGAAAAACGCAAGTGTGAAAGGGGCCTAAAGGTAAGTATTTTGATTGGGGATTTTAAGTTGTGGGAATACCTAACATGTTTATCATTTAATTTTAAAGTAATTTATATGTGCGATCTATGGAAAGAAGAAGGTAATTTCATTTTTTTAATCTCTTTGCGCTCTTATTTGCATGTGAGTTTCCATTTTTCACTCCCACCTTCAAAAAGCCCAAACTTTTTTATTTCTACATGTACAGTGCAGTATAAGGGCTTTTTTTATGTGTAACAAATTGTACTTCCTAGTGACCGTATTTAACCCCTTATCACCGACACTAGTTTTCAGATTAATGACGAGAATCGATTTTTCAAATCTGACATGTCTCACAATAATTGGTTATAACTTCGGAACGCTTTAACATATCCAGGTGATTTTGAGAATGTTTTCTCGTGACACATTGTACATCATGTTAGTTACAAAATTTAAGTGATAAGTTTTGCGTTTCATTCTGAAAAAATGTGAAAATTTGGCAAAAGTTTGTAAAAATTCTTCATTTTCCAAGTTTGAAATGTTCTGCTTTTCAGACAGGAAGTAAAACTACCCAAAACGCTTGATAATTAACATTTATGGAATGTCTGCTTTATGTTGGGATGATATTTTATGCATCCTCCCATCTTTCTAGGATGTTATGAGGTGCAGGACTTTAGGTGCCATTTTTCTCATTTTCATGAAAATTGCCAAAACTCACATTTTAATGGACAACTCAGCTTTCAAGTGACTTTGTAAGGCCTAAATAGTAGTAAAACCCCATAAATTACCCCACTATAGAAACTTCACCCCTCAACGTATGTAAAACAACTTCTATTAAGTCCATTAAGTGTTTCACATGGGTTAAAACAATTTGGACCTGGGATTCAGAAACTTTCGAATTTTTGGGGAAAATACATTCATTTAGGCCAAAACTGACAGTTTCAGAATAAATTAAATAATGAAACGCACTGCAACATTTGATGCCAATTCCTCCCGAGTTTACTGATACCCCATATGTGGTGGTAACTGCTGTACGGGCACACGGCCGAGTATAGAATGAAAGCAGCGCCATTCACAGCAGATTTGTATTGTCACATTGTACTACCTATACATTTTTATTTTTTTTGCTAATGCGAACATATTATTATTTTATTTATTATTTACGGGATGAGATACAATGTATAGATAATTCATTTTGGGAGTCTAAAGCTTATTCATGAGATTTTATTAACTATTTCAAGGGGGACACAAACAAAATCATCTATTTTTATTTTGGATTTTTAGCTCACAGTAATGTAAAAATAATATTTTATCTTTATTCTCTTTATCGTATTCACTACGATTGCGGTGATACCTCATTTATATAGTTTTTGTTATCTTTGCTCAATTTTCCTGAGCAAAACCAATATTGGAGAAAATTGCATTGTTTTTACTATTGACAACTTTTCAGGGCCATAACTTCTGTATTTTTCTGTTGTCAGATCTGGTTGAGGGCTTATTTTTTGCGAAAAGAGTTGTTCTTTTCAGTCGTATCATATTAGGGAACGTAACTTTTTTTGATCACTTTTTAGAACATTTTTAGTGATGATGTTTGATGAAAAATTGTATATTACGGGAAGTTTTTCGAGTCTTTTTTTTTACGTCATTCACCGAGCGAGTCCAATATTGATTTAGATTTTTTGTACAGATTGATACGGACGCGGTGATACCAAATATGTACATGTTTTTGTGTTTTATATACTGTATTTGCATTATATGTGTAACTGGGGAGATTATGGGACTTTTATTTTATTTATTTAATTATATTCTAAAATGACTAAATCTTTTTTTTTTTTTTTACTTTTTTACATTTTCTACTTCTTGGCTTGAACAAGCGATCATCCGATTGCTTGTTCAAGCCCTTACATTGCAATACACTGCGCATGCTCAGTTACACACAGCCGGGTCCTGCCAGGAGGCGGAACCTGGCACAGAGAGGAGCCGACAGCCCCGGGTCACTCGTCCGAACCCGAGGCAGAAGGGATCAGATCCCCCGGTAAGCACACCGGGGGGGTCCGATCCACAGTGTGGACACTTACACGCCGCGATCATGCTTGACACCGGCACCAACCTAACCCGATGTTCTAAAATCTTCTTCCGACCCGCCTTAGAAAGGCGTCGCATCAGAAGAAGTACACTTAATGACCGCCGTAAAAAGCCGAAACGGCGGTTATTAAGGGGTTAACATTCCTTGTTGTGTACTGGGAAGAGGGGGGATTCCAAATGCAGTGAAATTGAACTCTGCACTCCAAATTACACCTCCTTAGATGGGTACAATCACCCGGATACCAAATCTATATAGGTTTAATTAAGTTTTAATAGGTTTTAAAAAATTAAAACCATTTGTACAAAAAACTATTCTTTATTTCAACATGTTCTGAGGCCAATAACTTTTTCATACTTCAGTGTTTGCAGTGTGAGGTGTCATTTTTTGCAGGAAAAGCTGTTTTTATTGCTATTCGGGACTGTACCACCCTTTGATTGGGACACCTTTTGACTGGGACACCTAACATGTCTATAATTTTTTTGTTCATCTTTATTTGTGTTCTAGGGAAGGGAGGTAATTACATTTTTAGGGTTTCTTTAAATTTCTAGACCACCTAGCGTATTACAACCCTATAGAGGCTTTTACCGTATACTTCATTATATGCAGTATATGGCAGTTTTGCTGGTGATCTATAATGGTCTGCTTCTAGCATAGACTCTCAGCTGTCTTACCAAACAATGTTATCAAAGATGGCAGGATGCATGCATTCATTTTAAAAAATTATTTTCCATTTCTTTCAGGTCCTAATATACTGCATTATAATTGAGAAGCTCCTGGCTAACTTTAATAGTAGGTAATGTCTGAGTGTGACATTTCCAGACCCCGGAAGAGTACGCAATGTCAATTAGTTATTATTTTTATAGGCACTCCATGATTGCGCAAGTTCAGGGAGGCAAAGGAAGTATATATCTATATATATATATGATACAATTTAGCAGAGTACAAATACTAGTGCGGCACTAGAAGTATCAGCAACCAGTGAGTTAGTTATCTTGTGCTGGTCAATGGTGATAAATGGACAACACTCAATTATTCCTCCTGCCTTAGATGGAATGATATCTCCCAGGAAAGAACAATGGACACAAGGGGACATACCAATGGACACACCAATGGACACACCACTTCTCAGAATTCTCCTACTTTGGATCAGATCCAGAACCTTGGAGGAGTTCTAGATTCTCAATGGGATGTCATAGGGTCAGGGTTCTGGTGTCATTGGATCCGGATGAATCGCTGGATTACATTAGGACTAGACATGACCAACTTACTATGCTTCCATTGAGAGTTATTTATATCAATGTGTCCATGGATGCTAGACCAAATTGAGACACAGGTATGCGTTAGCGATGCTACCCAAATTCCAAATATGCATTTTGCCTTGGGCTGGGTGGATCATAACTCCATAACTGTCCATAACTGACATATTGGTCATACAAGCAAATGGATTTTTATGATCCTTTGTATAAAAAGTGGAGGGAAATCTAACAAAAGCTCAAAGTTGCCAGGACTACAGAGTTGTTAGTTGATAGCTACCCCCTACAGAGACAGAGACCCTCTACCGTCTTAGAAGTGGGCCTTTCAGAGAATTTACTGATGAACAAGAAAAAACCTGGCATGACACACCCTATTAGGCATGTATATTCCTATATTTCATCACACCTCCCCCTTTAGAGGGTGCGAAAGGGTTTTGTTCCCCGTGCGCCCACCCACTACCTCTGAAGTGCGCCCGCCCACTACCTCTGAAGTGCGCCCGCCCACTACCTGTGGAGTTAAAATCTATTGACCAATGGAATCATAACCCACATCCAAAAATATAGTGCAACACAAGCACTGCAGTTTGCCAGCTTGGTAGGGCACATTATATTAAATGTCTTTTTCCTGGTGCCCGATATAAAAATGTTAAACCAAATTTATAAAGGGGTTTACAAGTTGGTGGACTTGCTGTTTGTTGGTCTTGTTATGTACCAAACATTGTGCCAAAAAGTGTTGGAAGACTAGAAGTTCAGAAAAAGTGTCAGGATCCAAAAGCTGTGCCCAAATTGAACGACAATTTTCCGACGTCAGGAGTCGGAATTTTTAATAAATAAAATAAAGTTTCTGGTTTGCAATGAATAGACACACTAATTCCGCCAACATTGGAGTCGATCTTACAGAATGGCTCTCAGTTCAGGTTCATTGGCTGGCATGGAGCATGTCTTTGTTAGCTCTGCTATATCTTCTGCCCTAGCGATAGTGGTTCAGAGAAGACAGCAGATGGCTAGTATACATACCTGCCATCTGGTATATATGCTACATGGGATCATTTCTAGGAGCTAAACAGCATTTCTTACTAACATTGACTATACATGAAAAAAAACCTTACATTTATCAACTTATTTCAATAATTTTAAAGTTAAGTAACTTTGCACCTGTAATTAGTAATATAATATATTTACAGATGTACATAACACAACAACAATGTAACTAGACCCCAAAACAAATACTGGGAATTTCTGTAAAGACCTCCTACATGTAAGCAACAGAGACCTTATGATGTGTACAGCGCTGTGGAATATGATGGCGCTATATAGATAAAGGCTTATCATTGTTATTATTAATAATAGCAGTAGTAGCAAAGTTCTGACTTTTTGACTGTATGACTTGATGAACTGTATCCAGACCCTCATATGACTATTAAGAGTTTATTTGTTTACTTTCAAAGTTTCATAACTTTATTCCCAGGATTAATTCCATGGATTCTTCTCCTTACAGACTAAGCTCCATCCTGCGCTCCATTGACTTCTATGATACATTTAGACAGGTAATTCCGGCAGAAGGGGGCAGATTAGGTGTCAGATCTGTTGCCAGTGTAGCTCTGTACTACTTCTCATGACTAGTTCACACCCAGCAGAACATTCATATTGCTCATCATGCAGCTGAGTGTCTGTCTTAGTTGTAGTTGTAGTGATGGGTCACGAATCAGCAGCCAGGAACCTCACATATACTCCTGACTTTCTTGATACTTGCTGTACTATTTACTCAATTGATATTGCTCATTCTCAGACCCTTGCTACATTTTTGACTATTCTATGCTGTACCTTTCTTTACCTTGCTGCTATCTTGGTTATGACCTGTGTGTCCTTAACTACACTCATGTCTGTATCTCTTTGTTTGTTTTATTGGGAATCAAAGGGGTCTAAAAGGGGATCCTATCCTCTACCCTTAAAGGGAACCTGCCATAAGCAACTGGCCTAATAAACCACAACTAGATTATTGTCAAGCAGCGTAACACCTCCTAGTTTATGTTTATTTCGTGGCGCATAGCGGTGGCATCTTCCTGAAAATCAACTTTGAAGTGAGATGTAAATTGGTTGTATAAAGTCAAGGAGGTGGAGAGTTTAACATTTAAGACAAAGTGGGGATTTCTGAACACCACCTCCTCTGTGACTGACATCATGCATTGTACTTCAGGTGATCCGGTAACCGATGTCTCTGGATGCAGGACAATTATTTACAGTGAAGGCGGCTTTCTGATTTCAGTGTTATAATCTCCGCCTCCTTGACTTTATAAAACCAATTTACATCTCACTTCAAAGTAGATTTTCTGGAGGATACCACCATACTGGGTCATGAAAGAAACATCAACTAGAAGCTGCTCAGCTGCTTAACAACATACTGATAGAGGTTTATTTCTAATGACAGGTTCCCTTTAACACTATAGAGTAAACTTAATCAAATCAAATCTAAATAAAATAAAGTACGATATATATTGTCACTCACCCCAAGGTAATGGCCATCAATGAATACAACAGGTAGAGATGGCATTTCAGATACCCGGCGACATCTCTCGTCAAGCTCTTTACCGTATTCACTATTGAGAGCAATATTCTTTTCCTCAAACTTTACTATGTGATTCTGGAAGATTTTCCGGACCATTTCACACCTCTCAAAAGTGTTCCTTACCACGCGCAGACTTGTCGTGTAAATTACGATGCGTCCGTATTCTAAGGTCGTACTGGACTGCAACAAAATACAAGATCAGTATTAAAAGGTACATGTTATTTTCACATTGAGGCAAAATTTACTGATCAGATCACAACAAAAATATTTTTAAAACGTCTCATTTTTTTAAAGAAGAATAACAGTCAACAAAATCCATCATGATACACCAGGGGCACGTAACAGGGTTTGCTCATAAAAGAAAATTCTCAAATTTCAATCTCGTAGTGATGTTAACACAATAAAGATCATTTTTAACCCCTTACTTTACAATTTTACTCAGTTTATCTCCTATCGGTCAGTGATTGCAGGGTGTGGGTGGGGACTCTCCAAGCAAATACTTCATGATCCATCTAGTGCTGTGAGCTGACAATGTGGTTAGATAATCAGGGTACAGGTTTATGTACACTTTAATCTGGGTTCTGAACATTCACTAGTATCTGATACAGATCAGAGATGATGAGTTCCATGAGATGCATATTACACATGACATTCTCAGGTGTATACACATACAGGAGAATACATTGTCCAGTTCAATCCCTGGAGACAATGAGTGAACCACCAGCCAATCACTGGCTGCTACTGATTTTCATGTCGTTTCCTAAGTGTTGTGACTGTCCTGATATAGATAGTTACATTACTAGGGACCTCCTTGAGTGTACACTCAGTGGAGGCCTGGGATGGATGCAATACAGTAGCATCCATCCCCCAAAGGCTTTTATGGCCCCTGCTGACATATATTGTGCAGATGGAGGCAAAAAGGTTGCCTCTGTCTGCCAGTATAAGACTATGGATATTTGCTCAGTGACATGACTACTGCATTGAACTTCTCTACAGCCCCTCTGTTCTCCAAAAAAGCTGTAGCAAACTTCTGGTTGAATACTACAGCAGTTGGGGTAGAGAAAAGTGCCAGAGGTGCAGTACAATGCCGAGACGTAAGAGCACAACAATTTGAGGACACAACCCCAAGTAGATTTGAAAAAGTTTTATTCCTGTAATATGAATCAATTATTCACAGTCCTGCTGTTAATAACAACTTACACAAAAGTATGACTAAATACTTGACAGAACCACTGCAAATGAAGTCAGTGGGGGGTCATTTATCTTATCTCTGTTTTGTCTTTTTTCTGCTATTCCATCTGGTGATTTATCAATCTCACTTTTTCTCTGTGTTACATGGGGGGTATTTTTCAGATCTCTTTTTGTGACATTTGTTACAAATGTCTCAAAATTGTCGCACAAATGTCTCAAGTCACTTCTTTCCATTTTCTAAGTTTTCCTTAAGTATGGTGTCGTCTGGAGTTTTAGCGCCAAAAAATGTCGGAATTTTTAGATAATTTTAATAGATAAATGTAATTTCCAACATTTAGCACATCCAGATTAGGAGATAAATTTGTCTTAGTGATGTCCGGCGGACTTCAGTGAACATTTCAAAAAGTCCCCAAAAATGCGCAAAAATTGCAATGCACCAAAAAATAGGAATACAAAATATAGATAAATGACCCCCAGTGTGTAATAAATCCCACCCTGTATAACAATTAAACACAGACACCAAATGAAATTGAGATTGTGCTTTTATACTCTTATTAGATGTTCTGACCATTGGGACAACATTGTATTAGAAACCAAGATTCTCGTTTATAATCCTATACAGCAACTCATGCTATGTTCATTCCTTGTGCAGGGAATTATAACTCTGCTGTGGTTATAAGGTCTTTATATCCATTATACTTCACATATCTGATGATACTGTCAGGAGAGGACTCTTTTTATACCGTAGGGATCAATAGTAAGAAATACAATGGCAGGAATTAGACTAACCATACAGTAACTTTAGCTCTGAGATAAAGGTGTGTGGAGATAACCTTACCTTCCAGTGATAAGGTTCTACTTCACCTAACTGGGGTTCACTAGAACTTAACCATTATTAATGAACAGAGAATATTAACCCTTCGCTGCAGTGAAGTGTTGTGGAAATTGCTGTGTTTTCAGTCTATATCATGTAATTGAGGCCTGCACATGGGCCACTCTCCTGACATGACAATTGTGTTGAATTATTAGACTCCCCTTGAGATTTCACTTACAAATAATCTCTTCTTATATATTTATAATGTGCAATTCTTTTGTAATAACTACAGGAAATGAAAAAAAATAGTTTGCCAAGTGATTATTAACATTTGGGGGTGTCAGTTTCATACTGTCCAATTGGTGCTGAGAACATTTGATTGGACAGGGAAACTACCCCACAATCGGTTACAACAGGTAACACCCACTTGTCTTACTACACATACATTTCTTGGAGGAACTGTACAACATAGGGTGGTGATAAAAGATGACTGAGAATTGATCGTTCTGGAAAGATTTCATTGCAACCACAATATTAAAGGTAAAAAAAATACATGTCCTTCAAGTTTAACCCAGAAGGGATAGAGGGGAGGGGTGTGAGGAAACACAATTCTATATTATATGTAAGAAGGCATCTAGGTCTTTTTTGGAGCTTTCCGCAGTCTCCGCTGTGCTCTGCTCCTGGGTTTAACTATTTCACAAATTTATAGTTCTTACAGCAAAGAAACCTTATCGCTTCTGGAGACTAAACCTTGTTTATCTTCAAACAAAGACAATGGGGCTCATTTACTAATGTCGCGCTACTCACTTTCGTTGGACTGTTCACCTTGTTTCGGGGATTACACGGCTTGGACAGGTATTTAAGAAGTGTCTGTGCTGGGATTGTGGCGCATGAGATCTTTTTGTTAATTACAAAAAAGGTCCCTAGGGACCTCACTGAGACCCATTGGTCTAAAACTTAACTTTTAATATGTTTGAGCATTAAAAAGTCTTGCTTGGATTGCTGAAACCTATTTGAAAACACACGATTAAAATTTCTACAAATCCATGACATAGGATATATTATTATTTGTAAGCAGGTCCAGGTAGAGCGGAGTAGTCTATTGTGTCAGTCCAATACAGGGGGAACCACTAGGGGTCGCCAGTGGTATAGTTCTAATTTATCTATGTATTAAATCAGTAATGTCTTTATTAACTCTGCAACTTAGTTGCTATAATTGTATTCACTGATGTTACAGTGTTTGTATTCACTGATGTTACAGTGTGCTACTGTTGGCTGACTTCCAAGTCACTATTTACTGGTATATAGATCCATTAGAGGGGGTCAGCCCTGCTTTCACGTACTTCCCCCCCCTCTTTGGTGGCCTGTCTCTTATGCCCTACCTATAGAAAACAGCGTTTAACAGCACTTGTTATAAATATCTATACCTAAATGAATTATATATGTGGGATGTAGAAAAAATATATTATATTTTTAAAAAAACCTTATATTTTGGAATAATTTGCTAACCTATCAAGATAAATATTTTGTTGGAATTTTTTTCATCCTTAATGGGGTCAACCTAGAATTAAAACTATATTATTCTACATAAATCTGATTCCTGTCATCATTAATCCATTGCTAATCATGTGTTGCACATTTAATATAAATCTATACAAACAGCCATGAGAAATACATTGGCTTAATTTAAACATAATTGTTTCAACTGGTAAGATTGGATGTAGCCCAAATCGATTTTACAAATGGTTTGAGCCACACCGAGTATACTTTAAAACGTACGAATACAGACGCCCTATACTTACCATCTGGTGTAAAGAAACTAAGTTCCCACGCATGCGTACTTGACAGCCCGATGTAGGGCCTTGTAGTCTAAGTGCCGGCGCATGCGCTTTCCACCTTACGCAATGAAAAAATCAAAGTCCACGCACATGCGCACTTTAACACTCCTACGGACGGACCTGTAATCTAAGTGCCAGCGCAGGCGTACTGTCACTATCCTTTCGGTGAAAAGAAGTAAAGTCGGTTCACATGCGCGGCGCACGAGTAGGACGTAAGTATTAAGCTCCAATTGGAATTCTTTATATCGTTGACAGGTACCAACCATTGGACAAAATCCCGTAAACCCTATGGATGACCAATCCAGTATTGGTCGGGCCGTTCTGACATCACAAACGGAGTCTTTAAAGCCCGACTCCTCATTTCCAACACTCATATATAGCCCCGGCACCCCTGAGGACGCCATCATCTTGGCGAAACATGTCGGGAGGGCTATTATTTCCTTTTTGTAGACAGCAATGATATGGTGTTTAGGGATCAGTTCTTAACAGTTAGAAAGTGAGGAGGAAAAATATTCACAGACAGGGAGAGCTCTAGTGGATCTATATACCAGTAAATAGTGACTTGGAAGTCAGCCAACAGTAGCACACTGTAACATCAGTGAATACAATTATAGCAACAAAGTTGCAGAGTTAATAAAAACATTACTGATTTAATACATAGATAAATTAGAACTATACCACTGGCGACCTCTAGTGGTTCCCCCTGTATTGGACTGACACAATAGACTACTCCGCTCTACCTGGACCTGCTTACAAATAATAATATATCCTATGTCATGGATTTGTAGAAATTTTAATCGTGTGTTTTCAAATAGGTTTCAGCAATCCAAGCAAGACTTTTTAATGCTCAAACATATTAAAAGTTAAGTTTTAGACCAATGGGTCTCAGTGAGGTCCCTAGGGACCCTTTTGTAATTAACTAATCTGTGTGTATGGACCCAGTCACATAACACATCCACGTTTAGTACATAAGATCTTTTTGCGGCGCAGCTGCGCTGGCTTCCATGCGACACAATTCAGGGACTGCGCCGTCAGATGATCCGACTGATTTGGACTGAGCGCGGGATTTCAAATTGTGACGCAAGCCCAAGCACTTACATGTGCAACTAAAAAGATGGTGAACTCTGTTGGACATGAGCGGGGAAGTGACATTTGCAGAATATTTGGCGCACGATCTTGATGAATCATGGCACAGTGCATTATTGTTGACAATGCATTTTCGGTGAACTACAGCGGGAATGTAAGTAAATGTTCCCCATAGTTCTTTTTTCTTGTCAGTTTAACCCGGAACTATTTTTTAATATAATCTTTCATTAATACTGAGACCCTCCGTAATACTTATTTTTGTGGATTTTCGTTGTACCCTCTCCAGCTCCAGGGCCTACGTTTTATGGACTGGTGCCCATAACTGGACGGCATATTCCAAAGTAAATATTACTTCCTTATCCTGAGAGTCCATACATCATACATGACAAGATCCTACTAGCTTTAGAGGCAGCTGATTGACATTGCCTGCTCTTATTTAATCTATGATCTGTGTGCAGATTATTTGTCCCTAAGTAAGTAACCTTATATTTATCCACATTGAACCTCTTTTGCCAAGTGGATGACCAAACTCTCATTGGGGGAGATTTATCATGAAGTGGCACATAGTACGCAAGGGCGTGATTTGCCACCACCACTCCTGTTGTGCCAGATATATAGAGGCATAAACCTCCTGTTATACTAGGGGAATGATTGAGTTACCAGCCAATTGGATGCCAGACCCTGCCTGGCATAGAAATATGCTATAACCTTTGCCAGAACTGCCGCAGGCTATGGAGTAAGCGCAGAGTAAGAGGGTAAATAATTGCCATCCCTGGTGGTGAGCTAGGAATTGTAATTATTTCAAAGCTTGTACAAGGCTGGTGTGTAGGCCTTCCTAAATCTCCCCTAGTTTGTAGATTGCAGCCTGTGAGCATCTTCCATAGACTACAATATACTACATATCTTGGGGCAGATTTACTTACCTCGCCCATTCGCGATCCAGCGGCGCGTTCTCTGCACAGGATTCGGGTCCGGCCGGGATTTATGAAGGTAGTTCCTCCGCCGTCCACCAGGTGGCGCTGCTGCGCTGAAAGTCATCTCATCGCGCAGGAATGCACCACCTCGGACCAGGTGAAGGTAAGCGCTCCCCAAGCGACACTTTTTCGGTTTTTAAATGCGGCGGTTTTTCCGAATACGTCGGGTTTTCGTTCGGCCACGCCCCCCCGATTTCCGTCGCGCGCATGCCGGCGCCGATGCGCCACAATCCGATCGCGTGCGCCACAATCCCGGGGCAATTCAGGTACAATTGGCGCAAATCGGAAATATTCGGGTAACACGTTGGGAAAACGCGAATCGGGCCCTTAGTAAATGACCCCCATTGTTGTCATCTGCAATAATAGACAAAGTGTTATTAATCCTGTCTTGTATATTCTACATAAATAAACAAGCAAACAATATTGGGTCAAGCACAGAACCCTGGGGTACACCCATTATAACCGGTGACCCTTCTGAGTAGGAATCGTTGACCACAACCTTCTGGTTACGATCCTTCAGCCAGTTGTCAATCCAATTGCAAATGATTCCTCCCAAAACCAATAGACCTTATTTTACCCATTAGGCACCTATAAGAGACAAAGTCCAAGTACTGAAGTCCTAACATTATATTGCAGGTAAATAGAGATGAGCGAACATACTCGTCCGAGCTTGATGCTCGTTCGAGCATTAGCGTACTCGAAACTGCTCGTTGCTCGGACAAATACTTCGCCCGCTCGAGAAAATGGCATCTCCCGCCGTTTTGCTTTTTGGCGGCCAGAAACAGAGCCAATCACAAGCCAGGAGACTCTGCACTCCACCCAGCATGACGTGGTACCCTTACACGTCGATAGCAGTGGTTGGCTGGCCAGATCAGGTGACCCTGGGATAGACTAGCCGCTGCCCGCGCTGCTCGGATCATTCTGTGTCTGGATGCCGCTAGGGAGAGAGCTGCTGCTGGTCAGGGAAAGCGTTAGGGTGTTCTATTAGAATAGTGTTAGGCAGGAGTGATTCTACAAGAACCCAACAGCCCTTCTTAGGGCTACAATAACGTTATACTTTTTTTTTTTTTGTTTGCTTGTGGCTGGGCTTGCTGGCACTAGTAGTGCAGCTAGTACCATATTGTGAGGAATTTGCAGGGGGACTTGCTACCGTTGTGTTTAGCTCTTAGTGACACACATATCCACCTCAAACACCAAAGTGGGAAAATTTATTAGGGGTTTGATTTCAATTAGGCACAGTCTGCCAGTTTCTTTTTATTTTACGTTTATTTTTTCATAACTCAGCGTCATCTCATCAGTGTGCTTTCATACTTGGCTAGAAAATAGCCAAAGGAGAATCCAAACGGCTTACTTACGCCTACAATAGCGTTATATATATTTTATTTCTGGTTGATCTGCTGGTGGCTGTCCTTGCTGCAGTGCATATACTAGCCAATTGTGAGGAATTTGGAGTGAGACTTGCGACCGCTGTGTTTAGCGCTTAGTGACGCACATATCCATCGCAAAGACCGAAGTGGGATAATTTATTAGGTGTTGGATTTCAATTAGGCACAGTCTGCCATTTCCTTTTTATTTTACGTTTATTTTTTCATAACTCAGCGTCATCTCATCAGTGTGCTTTCATACTTGGCTAGAAAATAGCCAAAGGAGAATCCAAACGGCTTACTTACGCCTACAATAGCGTTATATATATTTTATTTCTGGTTGATCTGCTGGTGGCTGTCCTTGCTGCAGTGCATATACTAGCCAATTGTGAGGAATTTGGAGTGAGACTTGCGACCGCTGTGTTTAGCGCTTAGTGACGCACATATCCATCGCAAAGACCGAAGTGGGAAAATTTATTAGGGGTTGGATTTCAATTAGGCACAGTCTGCCATTTCCTTTTTATTTTACGTTTATTTTTTCATAACTCAGCGTCATCTCATCAGTGTGCTTTCATACTTGGCTAGAAAATAGCCAAAGGAGAATCCAAACGGCTTACTTACGCCTACAATAGCGTTATATATATTTTATTTCTGGTTGATCTGCTGGTGGCTGGCCTTGCGGTAGTGCATCTACTACCATATTGTGAGGAATTTGCAGTGAGACTTGGGACCGTTGTGTTTAGCGCTTAGTGACGCACATATCCATCGCAAAGACCGAAGTGGGACAATTTATTAGGGGTTTGATTTCAATTAGGCACAGTCTGCCATTTACTTTTTATTTTACGTTTATTTTTTCATAACTCACCGTCATCTCATCTGGCATAGCAGTGTGCTTTCATACTTGGCTAGAAAATAGCCATAGCAATAGGATAGCATCGTTTGGTTTTAAAAACTAAAAAAACACAAAAAAAAACAAAAAAAAAAATTTAAGTTATAACTTTCATTTTCAAAATGTTTAACCCGAGGGCTAGGGGTAGAGGACGAGGGCGGGGACGTGGGCGTCCAACTACTGCAGGGGTCAGAGGCCATGGTCCTGGGCGGGGTGAGACACCACCTGCTGATGAGGGAGCAGGGGAACGCCGCAGAGCTACACTCCCTAGGTTCATGTCTGAAGTTACTGGGACTCGTGGTAGAGCACTGTTGAGGCCAGAACAGTGCGAACAGGTGATGTCGTGGATTGCCGACAATGCTTCGAGCAATTTGTCCACCAGTCAGTCTTCCACGCAGTCCACCCATGTCACCGAAATCGCCACTCCTCCAGCTCCTGCACCTCAGCCTCCTCCCCCCCAGTCTGCCCCCTCCCAGGAAAATTTGGCATTTGAACCGGCATACTCTGAGGAACTGTTTTCTGGACCCTTTCCACAGTCACAAACCACTTGTCCGGTTGCTGCTGAGCAATTTTCCGATGCCCAGGTTTTCCACCAGTCGCAGTCTGTGGGTGATGATGACCTTCTTGACGTAGTGGAAGAAGTGTGTAAAGAGGTGTCCGACGATGAGGAGACACGGTTGTCAGACAGTGGTGAAGTTGTTGTCAGGGCAGGAAGTCCGAGGGGGGAGCAAACGGAGGGATCGGAGGATGATGAGGTGACAGACCCAAGCTGGGTTGAGAGGCCGGGTGAACACAGTGCTTCTGAGACGGAGGAGAGTCCTCGACCAGAACAGGTTGGAAGAGGCAGTGGTGGGGCCAGACGGAGAGGCAGGGCCAGAGCTGGTGCATCAGCGCCAAATGTGTCACGTAGTGAAGCTCCCGTGGCGAGGTCTCCCGCGGCGAGGGCTAGATTTTCAGAAGTCTGGAGGTTCTTTAAGGAAACACCAGATGACCGACGGACTGTGGTGTGCAACCTTTGCCAAACCAGGATCAGCAGGGGTTCCACCACTACTAGCTTAACTACCACCAGTATGCGCAGGCATATGAATGCTAAACACCCCACTCAGTGGCACCAAGCCCGTTCACCTCCGGCCGTGCACACCACTGCTCCTTCCCCTGTGTCAGCTGATAGTCAGCCCCCTGGCCAGGACCCTGCCACAAAAACCCCATCGTCGCCTCCACGATCCTCCACAGCATCCACCAGCGTTCAGCTCTCCATACCCCAGACGCTGGAGCGGAAAAGAAAATATAGTGCAACCCACCCGCACGCCCAAGCCCTTAATGTCCACATCTCCAGATTGCTTAGCCTGGAGATGCTGCCCTATAGGCTAGTAGAGACCGAGGCCTTTCGCAACCTCATGGCGGCGGCCGCCCCTCGGTATTCGGTCCCCAGCCGCCACTACTTTTCCCGATGTGCCGTCCCAGCCCTGCACCAGCACGTGTCAGACAACATCATCCGTGCCCTGACCAACGCCGTTTCTGACAAGGTCCACCTGACCACGGACACGTGGACGAGTGCTGCCGGGCAGGGCCACTATATATCGCTGACGGCACATTGGGTTAACTTGGTGGAGGCTGGGACCGAGTCTGACCCTGGGGCTGGTCATATATTGCCGACGCCGAGGATTGCGGTGCCTACCTCGGTCCAGGTCTCAAAGGCCTACTATGCCTCCTCCTCCTCCCACCCCTCCTCCACCTCCTCCTCCGAACTACCATCCGTGGGCACGGCGCCATCAGTCGCTAGCTCTAGGCACAGCAGCAGTGCCGTCGCTAAGCGACAGCAGGCGGTGCTCAAACTGCTGAGCCTAGGCGATAAAAGGCACACCGCCCAAGAACTATTACAGGGCATCACGGCGCAGACTGATCTGTGGCTGGCACCGCTGAACCTGAAGCCAGGCATGGTTGTGTGTGACAACGGCCGTAACCTGGTGGCGGCTCTGCAACTCGGCAGACTGACACATGTGCCATGCCTGGCCCATATGTTAAATCTGAAAGTTCAGCGTTTCCTCAAGACATACCCCAATCTGTCAGATTTGCTCACGAAGGTGCGCCGCATCTGTGCGCATTTCAGGAAGTCCAGCACAGATGCTGCCACTCTCAGGGCAGCGCAGCGCCGCCTCCAACTGCCCGCTCACCGACTGTTGTGCGACGTGCCCACGAGGTGGAATTCAACATTAACCATGTTATCCAGAGTTTACCAGCAGCGCAGAGCGATTGTAGACTGCCAGATGTCAACTTCCACCAGAACTGGTAGTCAGGTCAGTCAGCTTCCTCAAGTCTACAATGAGGAGTGGACGTGGATGTCTGATATCTGTCAGGTGCTGAGTAACTTTGAGGAGTCAACACAGATGGTCAGTGGCGATGCCGCCATCATCAGCCTCACCATCCCGCTGCTTGGCCTGTTGAAAAACTCTCTGATCAGCATGAAGTCGGAAGCTTTGCGCTCGTCACAAGAGACGGGGGAAGAAGATTCCCTTGTTGATAGCCAAAGCACCGTAAGGTCTGTTTCTCAGCGCATATCGGAGGAGGTG
>NW_027285546.1:0-42034 GCF_040894005.1 Engystomops pustulosus | reverse complement strand
GATCCATCTTTGCTGATCCTAAACGCTGCTGAGAAACAGGGGATGACCGATTAGGATGGAGTCACACTTTAGGATCCACTGAGGTGTATTTATAAAAAATGGAAGTGGGACTTACATTTTAGGAAAGCCAAAAAAACCACAGCGCCACAGCTGCCAGCAGGCCGTGTGTGGTATTACTATTCAATATCATTCACATTAATGGAACCAGGTGGCAATACCGCACACAACCAGCCAGCAGTGGTGGCGCTGCTTCTAGTAGAAAGCAGCTGTGTTACTGTAATTCAGGATGAAACTTAAAGGGATATTCCAGGAATAAGCATAATTCATATACAATTGAGTCCTTATAGTATAAGCTAATATGTAATAAGTTGTTATTTAAAATTTTGCTCGCCTTAGCAGAAATATCTTGTGGACATACATTACAATGAAGAATTAAAACGCTACTGGCCCTTTAATAAGTCCATTGATTTTGCCTTTTTGGAGCAAGCACAGGACAGAAGATGATCGCTGGTCACATGTCCACATCACATGTCCTGCACCTGCCTGGGCTGGTCATGTGATCATCAGTGCAGTGCATCCACTATGGCCAGTGTTGTGGTGAGACCCATCTCAGTGATGTGCAGTGATGGCAGTTACACATCATTACTATGGTAACAGAGCAGGACAATCTGTTACATCATTACTGGGAGTAGAGCAAGCAGGAGGAGTTACTGAGAACTGAGAGATCATGGGAGTTGTAGTATCCTGTGGTCTACGTCTGGGAGATAACTCCCTACTTTAGAAAGCCTATAAAATGTTGTGAATCATAAATGCAAACTATTTAAACTCAGATTTGTGACATTGAGTTTTGTGGTTTTTATTTATTCATAGCATTATGGGCTTTTGGGTCAGACATTTATATTCCCGGAATATCGCTTTTACCCCTTGTACTCTGTTCATAATAATGTGGTCATCTAAATGAAAAAAAAAAAAATTTGGCTCTAGATATAAAAATACAGGAGCAGCATTGGGGATGAGCTTTTATGTGTGTGGCATAAGTCGGGGTGCTGGTGCTTAAAGGGACACACACAGCCCTTTAAATACTTTCACTAGTTGCAAATACACAAAGACCGATACGTTATTCGGATTTACTGAAGTATCCAACAAGGAAATAGTGCTTTTACTTACAGTAATTTTGTTAGATTTATAACAATCCCTTAATGCCCTTAATTTGTCAGAATTAGGCCCGATTCACACTCGTCTGGGGCTGCGCTATGGACTGATCACTCTGCCGGGGACTGAACTCCGTGTACGATATTGTTATATGACGCGCAGAGTTCTTGTTTCCTCAATATGTAGAAGAGCCGACAGAACAACGGAAGCATCTCGGACATAAAGCGGACAAAAACAGAAGCAAAAAGGAGACAACGCACAACGGACAAGCTATATTGCTTTTAACTTTTACAAAACACAATATTAATGCAATGTTAAAATTGCGTTAAAGGAAATCTACCACCAGGATGAAGGATTGTAAACCAAGCACTGACATCCTGGCGTGCGCCCCTTCTGGTAGGATCCGCTCTTATGCCCTGGTTTTAAATTTTTAAAGCCATTTTTAGTAAAAACAAGGATATAAGGAGCTAAAAGAAGAGCGGATCTTGCCAGAAGGGGCGCACACCAGCAGGTCAGTGCTTGGTTTACAATCCTTCATCCGCGTTTTGTAAATGCAAATGTGAACAGCCGTGTTATTAGGTAAATCTCGTCTCCTGATCTGTTGTTTTGCGTTTCAATAAGGAATGTGAACTCCACGTGTGAACGCACATGGAAGCATCAGACGGAGATCACGTGTCTTGGCCCCTGATTTGTGCATCAAAGCGCAATGATTAGAAGCGCCTTGTGTACAAAGCGGAACGAAGAGACTTTATACTGCGCACATTGCTATACACAGTACAGCAGCCGGGCCTAGTATACAGCGCACTACTCACAGGTCACTGAGACGCTAAAGCAATGCTTACGTTGTGTAGCCAATTGTGGGTGCTGGGTGCCAGACCCAGGCCAATCTGAACTGGATATTCTGCCCTAAGTATACTGTAGGTGATTTGTCTCTACAACCTTTAAGGTGAAAAGTTCCAATTTAAACAACTTTTTTATGAACCTCCCCTTTAATTTATTTATTAGATTAGAGATTTAATCTCTGTAGATTATAATGAATTTATATTATGTTTATACAGTAAGGGAATGTAGAGGTTACATATTCATCAAAACATCTGTAATATTATAACTTAAAAACAAAACCTAAACTTTCCAATTCCTAGTCCCCTCTAAATTACTGTATAACAGCTTCTCAGATTCCTCTATGGTTGGGTAGTCTAAAACAACCCCCTTGCTCTTAGATGGTCCAACCCAGATCAGGAGGGTGTGTCCCAGACTACCATACTATATATCGTGCATACAAAAGACTGAGACCCCCCCCCCCCCTTTCTCTAGATGGTCCAACCCCATTCAGGAGGGTGTGTCCCAGACTACTGTACTATAATGTGCATGCAATAGCCTGAGACAACCCGCTTGCTCTTAGATGGTCTAATCCAGATCAGGAGGGTGTGTCCCAGACTACCATACTATAGTGTGCATAAAATGGACCAAGACACTCCCCCTTGCTCTAGGTGGTCCAACCCAGATCAGGTGGGTGTGTCCCAGACTACCATACTATATATCGTGCATACAAAAGACTGAGACCCCCCCCCCCTTTCTCTAGATGGTCCAACCCCATTCAGGAGGGTGTGTCCCAGACTACTGTACTATAATGTGCATGCAATAGCCTGAGACAACCCGCTTGCTCTTAGATGGTCTAATCCAGATCAGGAGGGTGTGTCCCAGACTACCATACTATAGTGTGCATAAAATGGACCAAGACACTCCCCCTTGCTCTAGGTGGTCCAACCCAGATCAGGAGGGTGTGTCCCAGACTACCATACTATAGTGTGCATGCAATAGTCTGAGACACTCCCTTGTTCTTAGATGGTCCAACCCAGATCAGGAGGGTGTGTCCCAGACTACCATACTATATATCGTGCATACAAAAGACTGAGACCCCCCCTTTTCTCTAGATGGTCCAACCCCATTCAGGAGGGTGTGTCCCAGACTACTCTACTATAATGTGCATGCAATAGCCTGAGACAACCCGCTTGTTCTTAGATGGTCTAATCCAGATCAAGAGGGTGTGTCCCAGACTACCATACTATAGTGTGCATAAAATGGACCAAGACACTCCCCCTTGCTCTAGGTGGTCCAACCCAGATCAGGGGGGTGTGTCCCAAACTACCAATCTATAGTATACATAGGGTAGTCTTGCTCTCAGATGGACCAGTTGAGAACATGGGGACAGTCTGTGACCACCTAAGCACAGGGCACCAGTAATTCTAACTGAGTAATAAGCCTCTTCTGTGACATTTTGGTGAGTCAGAGGGTCACCTTACAAAACATGTACAGTTTTATACATTATCATTCTACACACAATGAAGAGTTCTACAACTTTCTAAAATGTTTTGGGCAACAATTTCCAGCCAATGTCTAACTTTGCACCTCCTTACTTACACCAGGGCAATTTATAAAAATTTTGGCTAATTTGCATATTCTGGCTGAGCTTTGACATGCCCCTCCCTATGAAACCACACCCCTCCCATGGAGCCACGCCTTTTTTGAAACTGTATAAAAATCCTGATAATTTACAGAACTTTCCCTTCTTAGTTTGATGAAAGTCGCAGAACTTTCCACGTTGCAATAATTACGCTTTACTTCAAAGGGAGCGGACGACTCATTAGTCACCTTTGCCACCTCCTACCTCATTACCTTCTAATTTGCATAATTAAATTAAGGCACGTTTGGGTGAAAGAATTTCTTTTTGGCTTATTATATCACATAGTCGTGGACATCGAGGCTTGTACATAACGGGCGTGCGCTGGAGGCAGCGCATGATCCTGTCAGGACTCTCCCAATCTTTCAAAGATGGTAGAAAAATAATTGCAATTAATACGGTTTTCTGAAAAGTGCAACAAAAAAATGTCTGAAATGTACAAAACTCGGCATGTGCCGACCTTTGGCAACGTGTAGATCCCTGTGTGATAGATTTGGCACTGATGCTTGGAAATCTTTAGTAAACAGGTCCAGACCCAAGATGGCCGCCGCATGAGGTAAACATGGAGGCCACTTGCATATATGGCTTTCTTTCCATACGACATGACAGGAAATCTCGGAAACCCGCCTTGTTCTTTGGTGCCGTCCATCCTGAGGGGACATTTATGGCCACGGATTGGCGCCGTTCTGCCCTCAGTGATGGCGACTTCTCTCGTTGGGAGAAAATTTTCCTGTTTGGTGGAAGGGAATCTTGGAACGGAATGTTTTGCCGGAGGTGATGAGGTCTCCGTAACCCTGCGTGTGGGAGAAGGCATATCCAGAGCGGCGGGAGCTGGTGCGACGGATTTTGGCTCTGCGCGGGGGCGGTATGGGGCGCTTTTTTGCTTCCCTGATCTTCTTCTGAATCTGGAGGTTCAAAAAAAATTTATTATTTTCCTAAAATATAGTAAAACAAAAATGTCTCCATCTGTCTCCAGTATTTATCTCATTATCTCCCCCATTACACCGTCTCCAAGCGCGTGGGGTGGGTGCCGCCAGCGTTGAGGGTGCTCCTGTGCCGCACCTGTGCACTGCCTGTAGACTGCCCTTGTTCAGGCGCAGCCTAGGGTGCAATTCTACGCCAGGAAGTGCCCTGTGACCAAAGGGCAGCTGCCCACTGATATTTATCAGGAGGCCGGAGCCTCCCAAATAGATTGGGCGGGTGCGAGGGAGAGGGGGCACCATCATACACATAGACCGTAAGATTTGGGTATTACCATGTGAGCTTTGTTTCGTCTGGCAGGGCTGAGGTTTGTAGTCCTGGGGAGACGTTGGTTGTCCCCAGTGACCGTAGCCACTACTTACCCTGTCACTGAAGGTAGGTTTGAGCTGTGACCTCAGGAATCTGTAGGCCACCACCGGCAGGACACAGAGCACCATGGTCAGGAAGATGGCGAGCCAAATGCTGGGCTGGTTCAGAGAGTTACGAGCCGTCCCTGGAGGAGAAGGAAACATGGCGGCTTATACACAAGTACTAGAGCGCTGGACTGACCCTACAAGAGGACGAACGAAGGGCAAAGGTCACTCACCAATGAAGGGGAAGGAACCTGTGAAGATCAGGTACATCCCATCACTGTACATCGTAAAACTGATAGCAAAGTACACGGCCAAACTGCCCCAAATGAAGAACTGGTTGACCGCCGTCCAGTAAGCTGTGTCCAGGGCAATCTAAGGGACAAAATAAGAGGTGAAGTGCATTCACTTGGGGGACAGGACAGGGACACGCTGACACTTGGGGGGACAGGACAGGGACACGCTGACACTTGGGGGACAGGACAGGGACACGCTGACACTTGGGGGACAGGACAGGAACACGCTGACACTTGGGGGGACAGGACAGGGACACGCTGACACTTGGGGGGACAGGACAGGGGCACGCTGACACTTGGGGTACAGGACAGGGACACGCTGACACTTGGGGGACAGGACAGGGACACGCTGACACTTGGGGGGACAGGACAGGGACACGCTGACACTTGGGGGGGGGGGACAGGGACACGCTGACACTTGGGGGACAGGACAGGGACACGCTGACACTTGGGGAGGACAGGACAGGGACACGCTGACACTTGGGGGGACAGGACAGCGACACGCTGACACTTGGGGGGACAGGACAGGGACACGCTGACACTTGGGGCACAGGACAGGGACATGGTGACACTTGGGGGGACAGGACAAGGACACGCTGACACTTGGGGGGACAGGACAGGGACACGCTGACACTTGGGACAGGACAGGGACATGCTGACACTTGGGGGACAGGACAGGGACACGCTGACACTTGGGGGACAGGACAGGGACACGCTGACACTTGGGGGACAGGACAGGAACACGCTGACACTTGGGGGACAGGACAGGGACACGCTGACACTTGGGGGGACAGGACAGGGACACGCTGACACTTGGGGGGGGGCAGGGACACGCTGACACTTGGGGGACAGGACAGGGACACGCTGACACTTGGGGAGGACAGGACAGGGACACGCTGACACTTGGGGGGGACAGGACAGGGACACGCTGACACTTGGGGGGACAGGACAGCGACACGCTGACACTTGGGGGGACAGGACAGGGACACGCTGACACTTGGGGCACAGGACAGGGACACGCTGACACTTGGGGGGACAGGACAAGGACACGCTGACACTTGGGGGGACAGGACAGGGACACGCTGACACTTGGGACAGGACAGGGACATGCTGACACTTGGGGGACAGGACAGGGACACGCTGACACTTGGGGGACAGGACAGGGACATGCTGACACTTGGGGGGACAGGACAGGGACACGCTGACACTTGGGGGGGGGGGCAGGGACATGCTGACACTTGGGGGGGGGACAGGGACACGCTGACACTTGGGGTGCAGGGCAGGGACACGCTGACACTTGGGGGACAGGACAGGGACATGCTGACACTTGGGGGGGATAGGACAGGGACACGCTGACACTTGGGGGACAGGATAGGGACACGCTGACACTTGGGGAGACAGGACATGGACACGCTGACACTTAGGGGGACAGGACAGGGACACGCTGACACTTGGGGGGACAGGATAGGGACACACTGACACTTGGGGGGACAGGACTGGGACACACTGACACTTGGGGGGACAGGACAGGGACACGCTGACCCTTGGGGGAGGGGACACGCTGACACTTGGGAGGACAGGACAAGGACACGCTGACACTTGGGGGACAGGACAGGGACACGCTGACACTTGGGGGACAGGATAGGGACACACTAACACTTGGGGGGACAGGACAAGGACACGCTGACACTTGGGGGGACAGAACAGGGACACGCTGACACTTGGGGGGACAGGACAGGGACACGCTGACACTTGGGGGGACAGGACAGGGACACGCTGACACTTGGGGGGACAGGACAGGGACACGCTGACACTTGGGGGACAGGACATGGACACGCTGACACTTGGGGGGACAGGACATGGACACGCTGACACTTGGGGGACAGGGCATGGACACGCTGACACTTGGGGGGACAGGACAGGGACACGCTGACACTTGGGGGACAGGACAGGGACACGCTGACACTTGGGGGGACAGGACAGGGACACACTGACACTTGGGGGACAGGACAGGGACATGCTGACACTTGGGGGGACAGGACAGGGACACGCTGACACTTGGGAGGACAGGACAGGGACACGCTGACACTTGGGGGGACAGGACAGGGACACGCTGACACTTGGGGTGCAGGGCAGGGACACGCTGACACTTGGGGGACAGGACAGGGACATGCTGAGACTTGGGGGGGACAGGACAGGGACACGCTGACACTTGGGGGACAGGATAGTAACACGCTGACACTTGGGGAGACAGGACATGGACACGCTGACACTTGGGGGGACAGGACAGGGACACGCTGACACTTGGGGGGGACAGGACAGGGACACGCTGACACTTGGGGGGGCAGGACAGGGACACGCTGACACTTGGGGGGCCAGGACAGGGACACACTGACACTTGGGGGGCCAGGACAGGGACACACTGACACTTGGGGGGACAGGACAGGGACACACTGACACTTGGGGGGACAGGACAGGGACACGCTGACCCTTGGGGGAGGGGACACGCTGACACTTGGGAGGACAGGACAAGGACACGCCGACACTTGGGGGAGGGGACATGCTGACACTTTGGGACAGGACAGGGACACGCTGACACTTATGGGACAGGATACATGGACCCTTACACTATCCTGAGTACATTTGGCTGGGGACTTACCTGTACTGACACCACCAGCAGGAGGCAGGTCTGAGCCATCAAGGCAAAGGACTGGTAGTCGGATACGGCTTTGCCGTCGTCTCTCACTGTGTCGTACAGGGCTCCATAAGGCACAAAGAACAGAACGAGGGAGCTGTAGATGCCATGGATCACACACTTCACAAACTCTTTCTTGTTGAAGTATCGATTCTTCTGGCCGGGCTCATACAGCTGCGGATACTCCATGCTCCAGCGGTCATCCACGTCCTGGAAAGAGGAGGATTAGTCTAGTTCTTCTATCACACCTATACTATTACTATTCAGCTGTGTAGGAGATCTGAGTCATTATCGGTAAGTTTATCACCCAGCGTTCACAGATAGATGAGGGCTGACATGACACTGATGTACCTACCTGATCAAACAGACTCATCCCCAGCACCGGCAGTGAGGTATAGACCAGATTGTACATGGTGATGAACCATTCATCGTACACAGTCTGTGAATAAAGATCAAAAGACTGAGCTGCAGTACAGCGTGATGGACACAAGATGGCTGCAAAGCCTCGTTTAAGGCTTAGATTGTAAGCTCCTTGGGACAGAACACAGTTGTGTTTTCCTATTCACTGCAGGTTTTTGTTGTCTCACCTGAGCGGAGAAGCCACAGAAGAATCCATACCAGAAATGGACCAGTGTGAAGGTGAAATTCTTGTAGAAAAAGTATCTCAGGAACTGGCACATGCGATTATAGGACCAGCGGCCGTGCACCAGGAGGAGGCGCTGCAGATACCGAAACTGGGCGAACGAGAAGTCACTGGACAGCACGGCCTGCATTCCCTCCTGCCCACTGATCCCTACTCCGATGTGTGCCGCTGCGAAAGGAGGGAACATGTTAGTAAAAGATGTTTTAAAACCGTTATATTAGGTTGCGTTCACACGTGGCATTTACATGGAATTTAGAAACAAAATACAACAGCAGAGGAGAGATTTGCCTAATGACATTGCTGTTAACATTGTGTTAATGGTTGCATTTTGCAAACACAAATGTTAACACATTTGTTTGCATTACATTAACAAAACGCATGCATTATCACAATGTTAGTTTCATTTAGCATCTGGTCTGTAATGACTCCTCACTCACTCCTATTGTTCAGTGTGACTGTTATTACTCTGTAATGTAATATTATATTTGTATATGTCCCCTATGATGTGTAAAGCTACGGAATATGATGGAGCTATAGAAATAAAGATTATTATTATCATTATAATCACCTGATCATGGAGTGGGGCACAAAACCAAAAGGACCCTCTTTGTGTAATCCTCCAAATCCTGAACAACACACAAAGGACTGAGAAACCAAAACTCTGAACACGTTCAATAGGACAAAAGGACACAGACACAAAAATACTCAATATCAGGAAGGAGACCATTGGAAACCATTGGATATCCTGAGCTGAAGTGATGGACACTTAGAATGACCTTAGATCACACAAAGTAATGGGCAAGATAACACCGGACCTACTAAGCTGGAGAACTAATCCACCGGACATCCTAATCTAGAGAACCGAGCTAATGGTGATCCTGACCTGGAGATCCAAGTTAACTAACATAGTGATGTGAAAAACAACTTACCAACATGAAGAACCAAACTACTTGACATCTTGAACTGGAGAACCAAACCAATAGATATCCTGACCTTGATAACTGAGCCACTGGACATCCTGTACTGGAGAACCAAACCACTGGACATCCTGTACTGGAGAACCAAACCACTGGACATCCTGTACTGGAGAACCAAACCACTGGACATCCTGTACTGGAGAACCAAACCACTGGACATCCTGTACTGGAGAACCAAACCACTGGACATCCTGTACTGGAGAACCAAATCACTGGACATCCTGTACTGGAGAACCAAACCACTGGACATCCTGTACTGGAGAACCAAACCACAGGACATCCTGTACTGGAGAACCAAATCACTGGACATCCTGTACTGGAGAACCAAACCACTGGACATCCTGTACTGGAGAACCAAACCACTGGACATCCTGTACTGGAGAACCAAACCACAGGACATCCTGTACTGGAGAACCAAACCACTGGACATCCTGTACTGGAGAACCAAACCACTGGACATCCTGTACTGGAGAACCAAACCACTGGACATCCTGTACTGGAGAACCAAATCACTGGACATCCTGTACTGGAGAACCAAACCACTGGACATCCTGTACTGGAGAACCAAACCACTGGACATCCTGTACTGGAGAACCAAACCACAGGACATCCTGTACTGGAGAACCAAACCACTGGACATCCTGTACTGGAGAACCAAACCACTGGACATCCTGTACTGGAGAACCAAACCACTGGACATCCTGTACTGGAGAACCAAATCACTGGACATCCTGTACTGGAGAACCAAATCACTGGACATCCTGTACTGGAGAACCAAATCACTGGACATCCTGTACTGGAGAACCAAACCACTGGACATCCTGTACTGGAGAACCAAACCACAGGACATCCTGTACTGGAGAACCAAATCACTGGACATCCTGTACTGGAGAACCAAACCACTGGACATCCTGTACTGGAGAACCAAACCACTGGACATCCTGTACTGGAGAACCAAATCACTGGACATCCTGTACTGTAGAACCAAACCACAGGACATCCTGTACTGGAGAACCAAATCACTGGACATCCTGTACTGGAGAACCAAATCACTGGACATCCTGTACTGGAGAACCAAACCACTGGACATCCTGTACTGGAGAACCAAATCACTGGACATCCTGTACTGGAGAACCAAATCACTGGACATCCTGTACTGGAGAACCAAACCACTGGACATCCTGTACTGGAGAACCAAATCACTGGACATCCTGTACTGGAGAACCAAATCACTGGACATCCTGTACTGGAGAACCAAATCACTGGACATCCTGTACTGGAGAACCAAATCACTGGACATCCTGTACTGGAGAACCAAACCACTGGACATCCTGTACTGGAGAACCAAATCACTGGACATCCTGTACTGGAGAACCAAATCACTGGACATCCTGTACTGGAGAACCAAATCACTGGACATCCTGTACTGGAGAACCAAATCACTGGACATCCTGTACTGGAGAACCAAACCACTGAACATTATGATCCGCAGAACTAAACCACTGGATGTGCAGACCTGGAGAACCAAACGAGCAGGACATCCTTAACTGGAGAACCAAACCACTAAAAATTATGACCTGGAGAACCAAACCACTGGACATGCTGACCCGGAGAGCTAAACTACTGAACATTATGACCTGGAGAACCAAACCTGTTGGATATTCTGTCCTGGAGAACCACACCACTGGACATCCTGACCTGGGGACCCAAACTAGACATCCTGGACTGGGGTTCTAATAAGCCATAAGGCTTCAAGGAATGGTGCAACATACAACTGAACATCCTGAACCAGTAAATGGAACCACAGAACATCCTGAAGTGGTTTACCAAGGCAGAATACAAAGAGTGGAGCGACATCATTACTGCAGTCCTGGGGCGTGAAGCGATGGACCACTAGAGGACAGAGAATGGAGCTTAGAAACACCGGACACCAATGATTGGGGCACAGAAGAAGGAATATCAGGGATTGAGCCAGAACCAGGGAGTTAAGTGGAGACAACAATGGGGGTCATTTACTAAGGGCCCGATTCGCGTTTTCCCGATGTGTTACCCGAATATTTCCGATTTGCGCCGATTTCCCCTGGTTTTCCCCCGGGATTTTGGCGCACGCGATCGGATTGTGGTGCATTGGCGCCGGCATGCACGCGACAGAAATCGGGGGACGTGGCCGAGCGAAAACCCGACGGATTCGGAAAAACCGCCGCATTTAAAAAAAGAAATGTGTCGCTTGGGACGCGCTTACCTTCACTTGGTCCGGGTCGGTGAACTCCAGCGCGTTCAGATGCTTTTCAGCGGAGCAGCGCCACTTGGTGGATGGCGGAGGAACTACCTTGATGAATCCCGGACGGACCCGAATCCAGCGCAGAGAACGCGCCGCTGGATCGCGAACGGACCGGGTAAGTAAATCTGCCCCAATGTTGCAGTGCATCACCTCCAATGACACAAAGGGGAAGATTTACTTACCGGGTCCGTTCGCGATCCAGCGGCGAGTTCTCTGCGCTGGATTTGGGTCCGGCCGGGATTCATCAAGGCAGTCCCTCTGACGTCCACCAGGTGGCGCTGCTGCGCTGAAGTTCCCTGAAATGCACTGAAGTTCACGATCCTATCCTGGATGAAGGTGAGTGCAAGCTCTACGACACAATTTCCTTTTTTAAATGCGGCGGTTTTTCCGAATCCGTCGGGTTTTTGTTCGGCCACGCCCCCCAATTTCCGTCGCGTGCATGCCGGTGCGGATGCGCCACAATCCGATCGCGTGCGCCAAAATTCCGGGGCAATTCAGGTACAATCGGCGCAAATCGGTAATATTCGGGTAACAAGTTGGGAAAACGCAAATCGGGCCCTTAGTAAATGACCCCCAAAGTCTCTTCTCCCACAGATGATTCATTGCCTATTTTCTGCCTTTGGTGGAAACATTTACGTCGGTGAGAAAATAAGATTTTTCTGTTTTATTTTATAACTTTTTTTTCCGTTAGAATCTGAGCATCTGATTACATATCCAGCTGACATCCCTCCCTACCACCGCCGCTCCCGTCCTACAAGACAGAGAATACTCGGATAATCTCCTCCAGATGTAACTTTCTCATTAGCGAAGCAGGAAATAATTACAGCAGAAATAACTCTATAACTGATTCCACAGGTCCAGGGGCGGTGGATGGGTCATTACACTTATATAACGGCTCCCAGAATCCTCCAGGACTCACTCTTGATCATGCTGACATCATTGGCTCCGTCTCCTATGGCCAGCGTCACCGCTTTTTTGTACTTCTTCACCAGCTGCACCACCTGCGCCTTCTGCAGAGGAGTCACCCGACAGCATATGACGGCCTGGCACATGCACGCCGTCCGCAGGAGCTCCACCTCCATGCTCTCCTCTAGAGCGTAAGCCTGTGGGACCAGCAGAAATCACTGGGGTGAAATAACACTTAGATATATCATGTGCTTTACTCTAGTCACAACCAGGGCTGCGTTCACAATTCTGCTAATACAATGCAAGTATAGGGCAAGTCGTGCTGCAGAGCATTGTGGGAGATGTCACCAGATTTTACCCCACTAAACTACTACCCCTCTCAGTTGAGGGATGAAATATTCTTTCTAGTATTTCCTCTTTTATGTGAAATCTCACACATTTACCTATAAAAATCTCTCCTGAAGACGGGTAAATATGACTCTTCTCATCTAATTTTTACATAAGATGAGTCAAGTGGTTGCAGCCTTTGGATCTATAGTCCCTAAAAACATGCTACTGGTGTCATATTAAAAGATAAGAATCTCTCATCAGGCCTCTGGTTCTGTGAGCTACAGAACTGGACATATACAAAATTAAAAAATAGATGGGAACTGAATCTGCAGCTCACATTTACAACAATGGGGCACATATACTTACCCGGTCCTGTCGCGATCCCGCAGTGCGTTGTCCAACGAGGATTTGGGTCTGCTGTGATTCACTAACCTAATACGTCCGAGTTCCTGCATCCGTCGCTTCTGCCCTGAGGTCCACCGGAGTTCACCTGCTTCTTCCTGGTGCATGTGAGTGCTTGATCTTGCGACACAAATCCTTTTTTAAATTCTGCGGTTTGTCCAAATCCGGCGGGTTGTCCCCATTTCTGTCGCATGCAAGCTGGCACCCATGCACCAAAATCCGTTCGCGTGCGCCAACAATTCGGCGCAAAATGGGGCAATTCGGCGCAAAATGGAAATCGTCGGGAAACCTGACGAAAATGCGTCCGACCGACCCTTAATAAATGTGCCCCAATGTCTTTAGCTGGCTGTATCTCTGGTTCTTATCTTTAATATGACACAAGCAGCATGTGTCTAGGTGCTATAGAACAGAAGATAGAGGTTTCTAAAGTTACACTCCCTCCGCAACTACTAAACTTGACTCATCTTATGTGAAATTGTAATGAGAAGAGTCATATTTGCCCGACTTTGGAGGAGAATTTATTTTATAGGTGAATGGGTAAGATTTTACATAAAACAGGAAATTTGAGAAAGGACATTTCATACCCGACCTGAAGCGGCTGGTAGTTTACTGACAGGTTGTCTTTAGGATCTACATTTCTAGCTGCTGCCTGAAACCCAGCCTGAGATCCAATGATGCATTGTCCACTACTGAAATACATTGTATCTCCGCGTCTTTCATTTCGTAATCATTAGCGGGTCCCTCGTGATGCACCGCAGCAGAGAATGTCCTGTACAGACACTGAACCAAAAGAAAACTAGTAGCAAGTAGGGAAATACTACAATATGAGAGTTTACAAAAGCTGTAAATGCAGCTTTGGAGGTGACCGGAGTATAAGGTTTGATTTGACTCAAGATCAGCACAAGATAAGGGAAGCAAAGTATTTACAAATGTTACTCAACTTTCTATCTAAAAGTAAACGCTGAAATAATTTTGTAAAGTGAAGTTATGGCTTAAAGTAAATATTTTTCTGGCCCTA
Source organism: Engystomops pustulosus (assembly GCF_040894005.1). Classification (NCBI taxonomy): domain Eukaryota; kingdom Metazoa; phylum Chordata; class Amphibia; order Anura; family Leptodactylidae; genus Engystomops; species Engystomops pustulosus. The sequence continues at coordinate 27,542 of NW_027285546.1, read as the reverse complement.
AAATAAACAAAGTTCCATTTCCTCCGTCTTCTATGTACAATTCTGATATCACGTAAAGATAATAAAGAGTTTTCCCTTTTAGATACAATTTTGTTAATGTTTGTAATATAATAGAATTTGGAAAGGGCATCAACCAAGGTCAGGAAGTGGATAAGAAGGGATGGGCCGGGTGCTCTACAATAATAGTCCGGGTGCTGGAGGCCAAGATAGGGGCGTGACAATAAAGGACAGATGTATTTTGGCCCCAGCTATTCCGAACCTCTATAACTCATTACCACTAGTGGACGTTCACTCTATATCAGCACCGCCATCTAGTAGGCTGTATACCAGCACCGCCATCTAGTGGGCTGTATACCAGCACCGCCATCTATTGGGCTGTATATCAGCACCGCCATCTAGTAGACTGTATATCAGCACCGCCATCTAGTGGACTGTATATCAGCACCGCCATCTAGTGGGCTGTATATCAGCACCGCCATCTAGTGGGCTGTATATCAGCACCGCCATCTAGTGGGCTGTATATCAGCACCTTCATCTAGTGGGCTGTATATCAGCACCGCCATCTAGCGGGCTGTATATCAGCACCTTCATCTAGTGGGCTGTATATCAGCACCGCCATCTAATGGGCTGTATATCAGCACCGCCATCTAGTGGGCTGTATATCAGCACCGCCATCTAGTGGACTGTATATCAGCACCGCCATCTAATGGGCTGTATATCAGCACCGTCATCTAGTGGGCTGTATATCAGCACCGCCATCTAGTGGGCTGTATATCAGCACCGCCATCTAGTGGGCTGTATATCAGCACTGCCATCTAGTGGGCTGTATACCAGCACCGCCATCTAGTGGGCTGTATATCAGCACCGTCATCTAGTGGGCTGTATATCAGCACCGCCATCTAGTGGGCTGTATATCAGCACCGCCATCTAGTGGGCTGTATATCAGCACCGCCATCTAGTGGGCTGTATATCAGCACCGCCATCTAGTGGGCTGTATATCAGCACCTTCATCTAGCGGGCTGTATATCAGCACCGCCATCTAGTGGGCTGTATATCAGCACCTTCATCTAGTGGGCTGTATATCAGCACCGCCATCTAATGGGCTGTATATCAGCACCGCCATCTAATGGGCTGTATATCAGCACCGCCATCTAGTGGCCTGTATATCAGCACCGCCATCTAGTGGGCTGTATACCAGCACCGCCATCTAATGGGCTGTATATCAGCACCGCCATCTAGTGGGCTGTATATCAGCACCGCCATCTAGTGGGCTGTATACCAGCACTGCCATCTAGTGGGCTGTATACCAGCACCGCCATCTAGTGGGCTGTATATCAGCACTGCCATCTAGTGGGCTGTATATCAGCACTGCCATCTAGTGGGCTGTATATCAGCACCACCATCTAGTGGGCTGTATATCAGCACCGCCATCTAGTGGGCTGTATATCAGCACCGCCATCTAGTGGGCTGTATATCAGCACCGCCATCTAATGGGCTTTATATCAGCACCACCATCTAGTGGGCTGTATATCAGCACCGCCATCTAGTGGACTGTACACCAGCACTGCCATCTAGTGGGCTGTATATCAGCACCGCCATCTAGTGGGCTGTATATCAGCACTGCCATCTAGTGGGCTGTATACCAGCACCGCCATCTAGTGGGCTGTATATAAGTCCTTACTATCTGCCCCCATGTCACGCACCAGACTGTGGCCGTTGATGATGATCCCGTACGTCTCTTCTCCCTTCAGCTCATCGTCTGGAATCACTTGTGACTGCTTTGAGCATTTCTTTATTTGAACCTTTATATCATAATTGTCCATAAATGAATCCGGATTCATCCTCCTCCGCGCCGTCCTGCGCACAAAAACATCTTTGTTAGGATGAAATCCGTCTAATGGCCCCTTGTACTGGTGATGAGATGTCGGGAGCCTTTACCTGAGCTCCTCCTCCACCTCCTCGGGGCTGCTGCCCTTTATGATGAAGATCTCCTTCATCTCGTCTTGCAGCATGTTACACGAGTACCCGATGTTCTCCGCCGTTTCTGTGGAATCAGAGGAGATAAGATTACCCTGAGGGCTGAGACATTCCACCTCAAGGGGCTCAGAGGTCAAGTTTATTCTAAGGTCCAGCGACACATTCCAATACGGAACAACGCGTTTCGCCCATTCATTGCCCATAGGTAGAGATTATACAATGTAGCAAAGATGAAAATGTTTCTCTGTGTACAAGGGAATGATGGCCGTGGGGATACAGCGGGGATTCCCCATCCTAAATCTTATTTCTCATTATTCTATGGAATATTCTACACATTTACGTTTTTTTTACCTTGCTTGTCTCCGGTGAGCACCCATATTTTAATGTCAGCCCTGGTGAGGGTCTCGATAGTCTGGGGGACGCCATCTTGAAGTTTATCTTCTATAGCCGACGCTCCGATTAGCTACAATGTAATGAAAGTGCCAGAATATCTCAGTATACAATGTTATCAGAACGTTTCTCCCACCACAGATCTCATTATCTATAGGACTGGTGGTGTCCGTCATCCCCCATAGCAGAACAAGTCATCATCCCAAGACTAACCTTCAGCTCTTTCTCAATCTCCTCGTAGAGCACGGCCAGCTTCTCCTCGCGATTGTCCAGGGATGTACTCGCTTCATGGTGCCGGCTCTTCCAGTCGGCAAAGTAGACCTTGTCCAAGTCCTTGTAAGCGAGAACCAAAGTGCGTAAACCTTCCCCGGCAAACTCCTAGGACATAGAGGGAGACCATGAGAGAGGTCATGTAGGGTCACAGGGTTTTCTACATGGCAGGGGATTTATGAACGCCCGTTCCCGATGACTTCCCGGTCTGGTTGTACTAGATGCCTGACTAATGGTCGACTTGGTTTTGCATGAAAAAATATAAAATATTCCAGGTAATTCGCTGTTCTGTACGTTTCATGGCTCGTCCCGATCCCCAGACATTTCCAGATCAATGACCAATGACTGAAGCTATAAATTCTCTGCCTTTGTTTAATTGTATTGGCAGCCTCCAGGCACTGATACAATAGAAAGTGGCGGCAGAGCAGTTACCCCTTAACCACTTAATGACTTTTGTGTTTCAATTTTTTATGGAGTTTTATGAACTTTTTATTTTTCCCGTGTATGGAGCTGCGCGAGGGCTTGTTTTCTGTGTAACAAATCGCATTTCATAGTGACAGTATTTATGATTTCGTGCCATTTACTGGGAAGTGGGTAAAAAAATTCCAAATGTGGTGAAATTGGTGAAATTTCTTGTGGTCCGTGTGGTTTTCGCTGTGTGCCCCAAATGACAGGTCTACTTTATTCTTTGGGTCGGTATGATGACGGGGAACCCAAATTTACACAGGTTTTATTGTGTTTTAAGGCATAAACCTCATGTACAAAAAAATGTCTTTGTTTGTTGTCATTTTTTTGCGGTTTGAGATATCATTTTCATTGCTCCCATTTTGAGGACTGTACAATCTTTTGATGACTTTTTAGGTGTTGGAAAATGGCAAAAAAGTGGCATTTCAGACATTTGGGCGCTATTTTCCATTACAGGGTTCACCACTGGGAATACGCATTTTTATATATTCATAGATAAGGACTTATAGGACGCGGCGATACCCAAATTGTTTAGGATTTTTTTTTTTTTTTAAATCTACTATTTTAACCCTAGGGAGTCTGATTGCTCGTGCCATATACTGCAATACTACTGTATTACAGTACATGGAGAATTTTATAGAGCTCTGTAGCAGTGTGCCACTGGCACACTAATACAGCTCTTCAGCAATGACAGATGGTGAAACCTTATAAAGACTTCAGGCTGTCATGAAAACTGATCAACGCTCCCCGTGCCACATGATGTCAATTTTTGACTTTGCCGGGGGCAGTCAAAGGGTTGAAACCTGCAACTGGAGCCAGTACTGAACACAGATGTTACCGGTGGAATATGCAGCAAATACCCGGCTTGTGTGGAGTGGGCTCAGCCGACTCCATACTCCCTTTATGGAATTGTGACGTACTAATACGCTATATGGCGGTAATAAAAGACTAGCGCTAAGAAAATGGTAAAGCTGGGGGTTGTTGCTCTGGAAAATCTATGGATCACCCCATATAAACTTTAAAAATCCTCTCTTGCGATTTAACAAAAAGTAGATTTTGGCTGCAGTTTGGGCACTTGGGGGCATATTTATCAGGACCTCTGCGCACCGCCACTGGCGCAGAGGCCCTGAAATAATCGCAAATGCTAGCTTATTGCTAGCTTTTGTGATTATTTTCCCCAATCCGCCACCTTCACGCCAGTGGGGCATGAAGGGGCGTGAAGGGGGGGTGGCGCGGCCGGACGGGAGCAGGCCGGTGCGGGGTGTTACTGTCCCCGCGCCTGCGCACTCGCTGCTGCCGGCAACTTTTCATACGTGAAAAGCCGCCGACTGCGTAGGTTAAACGCCGCACTACTGGCAGCCCGATACATCAAGAGGCAGAAGCCTCTTGATGTATCGGGCTGTGAATTTGCAGCGGCGGGGCGATCATACACTGGCGCACGAGCACCAGCGTATGATAAATATCCCCCTTGGTCTCTAAAAATTTCCCCATCATTGCTGTAGGACATGGACATAAATTACAGCAAGTAGTAACAGAAATGCACAGGTTGCTGAGTAGTAATAGTGGTAGTAGTAGTAGTGGTAGTAATAGTGGTAGTAGTAATAGTGGTAGTAGTAGTGGTAGTAGTAGTGGTAGTAATAGTGGTAGTAATAGTGGTAGTAGTAGTAGTGGTAGTAATAGTGGTAGTAGTAATAGTAGTAGTAATAGTAGTAGTAATAGTGGTAGTAATAGTGGTAGTAATAGTAGTAGTAATAGTGGTAGTAATAGTGGTAGTAATAGTAGTAGTAATAGTGGTAGTAGTAGTGGTAGTAATAGTGGTAGTAGTGTCTTATCTAGTTTGAGGGCAAAACATAATGAAGGAAATGGAGTATGACATATCCCGTCTATAGATACAACTCACATTCAGATGGTCAGTGGTCACTTCCTTCAAGCCTTCGCTGGAATGGTCAAGGAGCTCGTACACAATGGTGTCCGCTCCCTTACAGTACAAGGTGAGGCGGCCCTCCGGGCTCTGCACTGTGGGGACAGGCGTCAATGAATATCATGTCACACATAACACATATACATAATGTTACAATATATAAAAGTGTAACCACCTGTCACTCACATCACACATAAAACACATATAATAACATAAGAGATGTTACATAGACACATATAACAAAACTACACAATATATCTTCCCCATATTATGAGCAGCACTATACCCATCATATTGTAATAATAGACAACTAGTAGATTATAAGAATACTGCTCAGGATGTCATACTGATGGGCGCCCTCATGCAATCTTACATCGGAGTGTCACAACTTTGCAGAACTCACCAATCACCGACATCCTTTTCCGTTCATTGTTGAAGTCCAATATGGCCAATAAATTGTAGACTTTGGTCACCCCCATCTCCACTACAGTGATGGTTTCTGGTGTACGGGAACGGAAGACAAATCCGAAGTTTCTGGCGGCGGTGACCAGCGCCCCCTCGTCGGGAGACTGAGCCTGATAGACTAATTCACCTGTGGTGCAAAGAGAAGACAATCAGGACAGGGATAGTCTGTGGGGCAGTAAGTGTATTTGTGAGCTCAGGTGTGTATGATCATCGTATTATGGACTGAACCCTACAGCCTTTAGCAATAAGACCGTGGATCATTTTTATGGATGGTCAGAACAGATTGCATTCTCTGGATGCCTTAAGAGTCCGATAGTTAGTTGTATCAACTCCTCATGCCCTAGATTGCCCAGGAGTGAACTAAAACACTCCACATAATGTAATTGTAATGTCCCGCTGGACTGGTCATCACTAGATTGAGCTCCAGATTCTGCAGCTCCTGGTTGATCCAACCCTCCTATGCCACCCTTAAAACTTACCCTTTCAAGGCAGTATTTCCCATGGTGTGATAAGTAATAGTTGCTTAAGCTCTATCCTTTGCTGCAATCTTCTGCTTGAATGTAGTGCTCCAAACACTACAAGTCCAATATGACTTTGGTCAGCCCCATCGCCACCACAGTGATGGTTTCTTGTAGACCAAGCCACCTTGGTACACACACATAGGTGCTAGGCCACACTACAAGCAGCCACTGTAGACCCTGGGAATCCAGCTGCCCCTGATGGGGTATTGTATAATCGTGGTATCACTTATACACGAGGTGATTATCCACAGGTGGACATCTTTTGGTTAGATTTGGTTGACTCTTCTAGTCTACATAGGATCTTGGCAATATATGGTTGTAATATAAGAATTAATCTTTGACAAATTTGGGGTTTGTTGAGTTAAAAAATCTATTGAGCACCCGCTAGAAACTTTAAAAATCTCCTCTTACCATCCTAGGGCACTGCTCTGCTCTGAGGTCCCAGAAATCAAAAACAATCATATCTTAGGTCATCCTAAATTCTAGAGTTGTGTGAAGTTGCACACCCAGCACCACTGCTGACAATGGGACAGAACAGAAGAGTAAGGTCCGAGCATAGACCCGAAATGGTCATTACAGAGGATGGACTTTAGGAGAGATCTGTTAAAACATTGGAAAATCCCAACCTCCTGAATTCCATAGTGATCATACGGATTGTCTAGGATCCTCACCTGGTTTCTTCTCCTCGGACATCGCTGTGTGACACAGGGCCAGAAGCCGGAAGAACTCGTGTGTGGACGGGTCCCCCATCTTTACAGATTCCACCAATCTATGATCGTGAAAGAAGAACTTGGGATCGGCCAGAGAGTTGTAGGAGAAATCCACCTTTTCTGTGTACTGAGACATAGAAGAGAAGGGGTCACTGAGGTCCAAGTCCTGACGTGTGTCTATGCATCTGCTGTTATAAGTGTACGACCAACGTAACACAACACAACGTAACACAACACAACGTAACACAACACAACGTAACACAACACAACGTAACACAACACAACGTAACACAACACAACGTAACACAACACAACGTAACACAACACAAAGTAACACAACACAACGTAACACAACACAACGTAACACAACACAACGTAACACAACACAACGTAACACAACACAACGTAACACAACACAACGTAACACAACACAACGTAACACAACACAAAGTAACACAACACAACGTAACACAACACAACGTAACACAACACAACGTAACACAACACAACGTAACACAACACAACGTAACACAACACAACATAACACAACACAAAGTAACACAACACAACGTAACACAACACAACGTAACACAACACAACGTAACACAACACAACGTAACACAACACAAAGTAACAGAACACAATGTAGCACAACACAACGTAACACAACACAACGTAACACAACGTAACACAACACAACGTAACACAACACAACGTAACACAACACAAAGTAACACAACACAACGTAACACAACACAACGTAACATAACACAACGTAACACAACACAACGTCACACAACACAACGTAACACAACACAATGTAACACAACACAACGTAACACAACACAACGTAACACAACACAACGTAACACAACACAAAGTAACACAACACAAAGTAACACAACACAACGTAACACAACACAACGTAACACAACACAATGTAACACAACACAATGTAACACAACACAACGTAACACAACACAACGTAACACAACAAATTGTAGCAAATACTAAACAAGCAGAAGACGCCGGGAGATTTCAGCTCTGAAGCCTGTAGAATTGTGAATACAGCTCTGTATATATAGTATAATTATCATATTATACAATTTATTTTAAAATAAAAATTATGAGGGGTTTATTTATCTTTATTTTTTTTTTTTTCTGTTATATTTGTGACTTTTTGGATGCATTGTGAGAATTATGCAAAAATTTGCAGCATCCAAGTTTTCCGATTTATCTTTAGGATCCACAGGTTGCTGTTTAAAATGTCTCAACATTTTTGTGCTACAACTGCTTTTTTTTGCTAAATAATTTTGCTACTTAAATGGCAACATCTAAATTCCAAAAGATAAATCAGCCGCAACACGGACTTCTCGGGGCGCTACAAACTTTGCTGGATGGGTGGAAAGATTGCAAATATAACGGAACAAAAAAGAGAAAAACAAAGTGAAATAACTTTTATGATTTCCAAGAATTTTGGTAAAATGCTAATTCTGTACAAATAAAACCCACCTCATTTACTTCCAGCCTATTCCCTGCATAGTCAAATACATCTCCTGCAAGAAAATAAAACTGGTGTTATTACTATCACAACCTAAAGAAGACAGGTCTAGGTGGACTACAAGTCTAAAGCTCTTGACTACGGAGGGTGTAGGGGGGGAGGGGGGGAGGGGGGGTTCTATGAGACCAAAGAATAATCCTCATCGATGGCTTTTAGATGGAAAGTCAAAAAGTGAAGTGTGATCTGCACTCGGAGAGGAGAACTGGGCGATGGGCACTTCAAATGGTCAAATCTGGAACAAACACTTCAGAATTGTAGATGGGATTTCACACTGAGAAAACACAAGTCTGGACCAGAAGTCAATCAGATAAAGAGCGATCATCAAGAAGAAGAAGAAGATGGCCGCCTGGAGGATCCCACTCACCGTATGAATTGCCATTTATAGAGCACTTATTGAAGGTCATGATGTTCTGCGTCAGAGTCCCGGTCTTGTCGGAGAAGATGTATTTGATCTGTCCCAGCTCCTCGTTGAGGGTGGTGGTACGAGCCTCTGCCGGAGTGTCCTTCTTTGGGTAATACATCTTACGGTCCCAATTGATGTAGAAACTGTTTCCAAGACGAATGATTTCCACACTGAGGACAATGGAGAGTCAAGATTGCAGCTATTAGTCTGGATGGAAAGCGACCGCAGAGATCAGCACCGGACGTCTGCGATATCAAGCATTCACTTTAGTCTCACCTGAACCTGGACAGTTTGCAACCAGTTTAAAGAAAAGTTTCACTTTTGCAACGTTTGCCTCCAATGAAACAAATTGAAGCAACTTATCATACAGTGTATATGCAGACCTATTTACCCCCAGGCCAATGAAGCTGCTCTACCAGACTACAAGCAAATCACAAGTTCATTCTCATCCTGCAGCCATGTGTTTTGCGCCTGCCTCCTGCAAAGACCCTCAATAGTGCAATCCATACGCCACACCTTATATATCTGAACTTATAAGCTATGTTTCATAGAAGAGGGTAAAATGGAGAAGAAACAAGTACCAGAACAGAAAGAAGGGAGTCAGAGGAGGGTTAAAGGTAACACCCACTGAACACTTAACTCGCAGATCCACAAGCATCATCTCAGAGAAAAGGAATGCCAAACTTCATATGACTACACTACATTTTATATGTAAAAAAGAGCTGAAATACGTACCAGAACTAAAAGAACAGAGTCAGTTCTGGTACATTTTATATAACAGAGAAAAAAAGAGAAGAAATACACTCACCGGCCACTTTATTAGTTCCACCATGCTAGTAACGGGTTGGACCCCCTTTTGCCTTCAGAACTGCCTCAATTCTTCGTGGCATAGATTCAACAAGGTGCTGGAAGCTCCTCAGAGATTTTGCTCCATAGTGACATGATGGCATCACACAGTTGCCACAGATTTGTCGGCTGCACATCCATGATGCGAATCTCCCGTTCCACCACATCCCAAAGATGCTCTATTGGATTGAGATCTGGTGACTGTGGAGGCCATTTGTGTCCAGTGACCTCATTGTCATGTTCAAGAAACCAGTCTGAGATGATTCCAGCTTTATGACATGGCGCATTATCCTGCTGAAAGTAGCCATCAGATGTTACAGGGTACATTGTGCTCATAAAGGGATGGACATGGTCAGCAACAATACTCAGGTAGGCTGTGGCGTTGTACCAAGGGGCCCAAAGAGTGCCAAGAAAATATTCCCCACACCATGACACCACCACCGCCAGCCTGAGCCGCTGATACAAGGCAGGATGGATCCATGACACCACCACCACCAGCCTGACCCGCTGATACAAGGCAGGATGGATCCATGACACCACCACCACCAGCCTGACCCGCTGATACAAGGCAGGATGGATCCATGACACCACCACCACCAGCCTGACCCGCTGATACAAGGCAGGATGGATCCATGACACCACCACCACCAGCCTGAGCCGCTGATACAAGGCAGGATGGATCCATGACACCACCACCACCAGCCTGACCCGCTGATACAAGGCAGGATGGATCCATGACACCACCACCACCAGCCTGAGCCGCTGATACAAGGCAGGATGGATCCATGACACCACCACCACCAGCCTGACCCGCTGATACAAGGCAGGATGGATCCATGCTTTCATGTTGTTGACGCCAAAATTCTGACCCTACCATCCGAATGTCGCAACAGAAATCGAGACTCATCAGACCAGGCAACATTTTCACAATCTTCTACTGTCCAATTTCGATGAGCTTGTGCAAATTGTAGCCTCAGTTTCCTGTTCTTAGCTGAAAGGAGTGGCACCCGTTGTGGTCTTCTGCTGCTGTAGCCCATCTGCCTCAAAGTTCGACGTACTGTGCGTTCAGAGATGCTCTTCTGCCTACCTTGGTTGTAACGGGTGGCGATTTGAGTCACTGTTGCCTTTCTATCAGCTCGAACCAGTCTGCCCATTCTCCTCTGACCTCTGGCATCAACAAGGCATTTCCGCCCACAGAACTGCCGCTCACTGGATGTTTTTTCTTTTTCGGACCATTCTCTGTAAACTCTAGAGATGGTTGTGCGTGAAAATCCCAGTAGATCAGCAGTTTCTGAAATACTCAGACCAGCCCTTCTGGCACCAACAACCATGCCACGTTCACAGGCCACAAATCACCTTTCTTCCCCATACTGATGCTCGGTTTGAACTGCAGGAGATTGTCTTGGCCATGTCTACATGCCTAAATGCACTGAGTTGCCACCATGTGATTGGCTGATTAGAAATTAAGTGTTAACGAGCAGTTGGACAGGTGGACCTAATAATGTGGCCGGTGAGTGTATGTAGCAGATTTCAAAGAAGGGAGTCAAATGAGATACAAAGTTGTCACTCACTGAACTCTGAACTTGCAGCTGCACAAGCAGCATCTCAGAGATGAAGGACACTGCAATTTATTTATATAACCCCATAAGCTACATTTTATATGAAAGAGTAAAAAAGAGAAGAAACAAGCTGCAGAACTGAAAAAGGGAGTCAGCAGAGGGGCAAAGGTAACATCCACTTAGCACTGAACTTGCAGCTGCACAAGCAGCATCAGAGAAAAGTAAAATTGAGAATAAACATGTAACAGAACTGAAAGAAGGGAGTAAAGGTAACACCCACTGAACAATAAACTTGCAGTTGCACAAGCAAGTTCTTAGAAAAGAGCTTTTTTATTTCACAAACAGCTGTCCAGTCAAATAGGTGAAGAAAAAAACATAGTCATTCCTGCAGAAGAGATGAACTGTCCCCAATGGAGCATATAAGTAGACAAGTTACTCAATACAGGTGGTAAACAGGTGGGGTTCTTTGTATATTGAGAGTTGTAGTCCTACCTGACATAGAGGGAGATAGGCACCACAGTATTGAGGATAATGACATAGGACCAAAACATGAGGAACCCGGAGAAGGCTGCGTTGTCGACACCCTCAGGCCATGGAAGATACACCTGGAAGTAATATCCCTGCTTGCTTTCCCAAATTCCATTCCCAATTGCCAGGATGATGCACATAAACGCCAGAAACCCAAAAATCTGTGAAAATAATCCAAGGAAAAGCTTAGAAGTCTGAATCTGGTTACTTCTTGGATGATGTTACTGTTTCATCCCTGATTATTATAATACATTAAGTATCCAATGCAATGGGGGAAGGTCAAAGTATGGAAATAGGATCAACAAGCTCCGGTCTACAGAGGTCGTGACTTACCCAGAGAACGAGGATGTTCATGAGCCGGTCAATGCTCGTCCTTTTTAGGGTGGTCCGACCGCTGTTCTGCATTAGTTTAGTGTCAGGTCCTAAATTGGGGAAATAAGTCAATGAGCAGATGTTCATTTCTGTCCTCAGGAGACACCACGAGATCCATCTGGATATCAACTAACCTGCAAAGATGACCATCCCGAAGCACCACTCCGTGTTCCTGAGAGTGCAGCCGCGCAGCAGGACTTTGCCGTTGTCCAGGGCATATTTCTCTCCCTTGTAGGTCAGCGTCCCAGTGAAGGTGTCCAGCTTGTTATTGGGGGCCTCACATGCAACTTCACCTAAAACAATTAAGGGCCGTAATGTAAGTAGGTGACTCTACATAGTGAATATATAACACACAATACAACACAACCAACACAACCAACATACCATCAAACTGTGAGAGTTCTGTCAGGTTCTCTCCAAGGTCTCCTGTAATCGTTAGAGCCTGCTTCACCTTCAGGTTAGTCTCTCTGGATGACGACACATGAGAACAAGCATTAATATAACTACTATAATACTGCCCCCTATGTACAGGAATATAACTGCTATAATACTGCCCCCTATGTACAGGAATATAACTGCTATAGTACTACCCCCTATGTACAAGAATATAACTACTATAATACTGCCCCCTATGTACAAGAATATAACTACTATAATACTGCCCCCTATGTACAAGAATATAACTACTATAATACTGCCCCCTATGTACAGGAATATAACTACTATAATACTGCCCCCTATGTACCGGAATATAACTACTATAATACTGCCCCCCTATGTACAGGAATATAACTACTATAATACTGCCCCCTATGTACAGGAATATAACTACTATAATACTGCCCGCTATGTACAGGAATATAACTACTATAACACTGCCCCCTATGTACAAGACTATAACTACTATAATACTGCCCCCTATGTACAAGAATATAACTACTATAATACTGCCCCCTATGTACAGGAATATAACTACTATAATAGTGCCCCCTATGTACAAGAATATAACTACTATAATACTGCCCCCTATGTACAGGAATATAACTACTATAATACTGCCCCCTATGTACAGGAATATAACTACTATAATACTGCCCCCTATGTACAGGAATATAACTACTATAATACTGCCCCCTATGTACAAGAATATAACTACTATAATACTGTCCCCAATGTACAGGAATATAACTACTATAATACTGCCCCCTATGTACAAGAATATAACTACTATAATACTGCCCCCTATGTACAAGAATATAACTACTATAATACTGCCCCCTATGTACAGGAATATAACTACTATAATACTGCCCCCTATGTACAGGAATATAACTACTATAATACTGTTCCCTATGTACAAGAATATAACTACTATAATACTGCCCCCTATGTACAAGAATATAACTACTATAATACTGCCCCTATGTACAGGAATATAACTACTATAATACTGCCCCCTATGTACAGGAATATAACTACTATAATACTGCCCCCTATGTACAGGAATATAACTACTATAATACTGCCCCCTATGTACAAGAATATAACTACTATAATACTGCCCCCTATGTACAGAAATATAACTACTATAATACTGCCCCCCTATGTACAAGAATATAACTACTATAATACTGACCCCTATGTACAGGAATATAACTACTATAATACTGCCCCCTATGTACAAGAATATAACTACTATAATACTGCCTCCTATGTACAGGAATATAAATACTATAATACTGCCCCCTATGTACAGGAATATAACTACTATAATACTGCCCCCTATGTACAAGAATATAACTACTATAATACTGCCCCCTATGTACAGGAATATAACTACTATAATACTGCCCCCTATGTACAAGAATATAACTACTATAATACTGCCCCCTATGTACAAGAATATAACTACTATAATACTGCCCCCTATGTACAAGAATATAACTACTATAATACTGCCCCCTATGTACAAGAATATAACTACTATAATACTGCCTCCTATGTACAGGAATATAACTACTATAATACTGACCCCTATGTACAGGAATATAACTACTATAATACTGCCCCCTATGTACAGGAATATAACTACTATAATACTGACCCCTATGTACAGAAATATAACTACTATAATACTGCCCCCTATGTACAAGAATATAACTACTATAATACTGCCTCCTATGTACAGGAATATAACTACTATAATACTGCCTCCTATGTACAGGAATATAACTACTATAATACTGACCCCTATGTACAGGAATATAACTACTATAATACTGACCCCTATGTACAGGAATATAACTACTATAATACTGCCCCCTATGTACAAGAATATAACTACTATAATACTGCCTCCTATGTACAGGAATATAACTACTATAATACTGACCCCTATGTACAGAAATATAACTACTATAATACTGCCCCCTATGTACAGGAATATAACTACTATAATACTGCCCCCTATGTACAAGAATATAACTACTATAATACTGCCTCCTATGTACAGGAATATAAATACTATAATACTGCCCCCTATGTACAGGAATATAACTACTATAATACTGCCCCCTATGTACAGGAATATAACTACTATAATACTGCCCCCTATGTACAGGAATATAACTACTATAATACTGCCCCATGTTCCCACTTACCCGTCCAGCTCTGCGGTCTCGATGTATATCAGGCTGTTGGGTTCGCTGCTGGAGAGTAACAGCAGATCTGCCTAAACACAAGAGAGCAGTGAGACCCCCTATACTAGGGGTGGGGGTAGTAGAGAGGAAAGGTCCCGCACATGTTATCTCTGTACATTATCTGCACTGACTGTTCTCCATCAGGAGACATTATACATGAATGAGGACAGGCAGGATGTGCCCCGGGCAGGAGCCGCCTCAGATATCGGGAAATGTCACAGGACGAGACGCAGGAGATGCAGAAATACACAGCAGAAGGTTTATTGTTTTTTGCCTTTCAGCATTAAAACCAGTTGGATTCTCTTGGTTCCGGGTGATCAGAATTGGACCTGAATTGCATCCCTTTAAGAGGACAGAATATCTGCACAAGGCAGGGATACGGAAGGAATATTCTATCCTATAATTGTGGAACATGACAATTACCGTCACAAAGTTGTTGTTTTCCAGTTTGATGATGTCGCCAACCTGCACCTTCATCCATTTCTCATTGGTGAATCTGAAGGGGAAGAACTCATTTAGTGATACAAAATATGGAAAGTAGCAATGAGCGGCGGACAGGAGAAGATATATATATATACACTACAGATCAAAATTAGAGAACACACAATTTCCTAAATCTCCGGGTCATTGAGTCTCCTATGAGATTATATCCTGACATGAGGAATGTATCGGATTTTAAGCTTCTTTCATACATTATATAAATAAATTATATATTATAAATCAAAGCCATCAGACATTGTTCTCTAATTTTGATCTCCAGTTTATATAGATATATATTTATATCTAGGTGTAACACAATATAATGGGAACATGTCACCTCCCCTGTAATTCTGCTGTCCTGAGGGACATTGCATACACAGACACACATACAGAACTCCCCCTGACATCAGTGTGATGCTGCGGCTGAGCTCTGGGTCGTCTTGCTCAGTGTTCAGTGAACCTCGGGTTGTAGCCGCCTCAGGTAAGTCTATTTAAACTGCCCGGATACAGAGGCAAATGTGGGACACTGAGCCACTGCTCACTGCTGATCTTTGGGTGGATTAGAGTCTTAATAAATTGTCCAGACAGGTTCCCTGTAATCACCTTAAAGGGTAGCTTCAGACATTGCCGTACACAGCGATCAGCTATCTCTACCATGCGAGTGTCAGAGAGACAGTCAAACTTGTTATAAATCCTATAATGGACGGCTACAACCGGCGGCTTCGGCTGTTTTGAACAGTTCTGCTGTTCTGTTTTGCCAGTTGCTTTCTATTCCAGTATTCAATGATTAACTACGAAACCATAACATGAATAAAGAGGAAAAGGAGCCAATAAGCGGATGGTGATTCCCATCACTAGGATATCATTACAAGACGGACCCCCCAGGAAAAAAAGTTGTCGGCCACTTACCCCCCTTTGCTAAGTACTTGCACCGTCCGATTATTAACCTGATTGTCACTTTTGTGTCGATACTGAAACAAAAAGAAAATACATTCTAGTTGAAAGTGAAATAAATCTCCCGCTCCTCCTCCTTGACTATTCTGCAGTGAATCAGAGACTGCGAAATGTTACTATTTGCCACATTTTACACTAAAACAATCAGAATCACAATACACTAATCACAATCATCTGAATCAGAATCAGAATCATCTTGTTAATTCCTGTGCTGAGTGGTTTTGCTCAAAAAACAATTATAAAATTCAGGACCTTGGGAAAGCTGGGTTGCATGCTGCTTCCCATTCATAAACACATTACATGGAGCTGCGTGAACTGCCCAGACAGGACTAATCAACCTGAGCTGGATGACTCATACACAGCAGCTAGGGGATGGTGCAGCAATTGATTACTTCTGCCTGCCAGGGATAACACCGTGATTACATCATTCTCTGGAGCAGTGCATAATTAGTGTGAGGCTATATTCACACTGACGTGTGCCTGCTGTATCATAGTGCTGCTGCTCACCCCCGCCCCTCTCCATAGTGATATATGGCGTACGGCGCCATATTCCGGAGAAAGATAGGACACGTGTGCTGCACCGCACCGCTCCTATACAGCGCCGTGCACCCATTGCCATCTATGGGGAATGTATATATGTCAGTCATCCTCTATACGTTCGTGTGAAAATAGCCTAAGAAGAGAAGCTCTGGAGCAGCCACAGGAGCGACAGAGCCTCATTATCATAATTTATAATGGCTTTTTCAGCAAAACTACTGGTTCAGGTATTAAACAAGATATGTTTCTGCATCCGTGTAGCTGCAGCTTCATAATGCATTAAAAAAATGATAGATTTTCATCTCACAGAAGTGACTCTGGGAGGATCTTACATAGTCATCGGTGGCATCTTTTACAGCGGACACAGCAAGCACCAGCACCAAGGGGACGACTGTAGTAAACCACGACAAGGAAGACACTTGAGGAATGAGCTGAGAAGGAAAAATACACAATTTATTTAGTATGTGAACAAAATACTCACTCCTATACTCCAATCATATCCAGGGTCCTTCATCTATCTGCTGTGACACCATCAAAGAGCAAGTACCTGCAGTCACCAATAGGTGGAGCTCAATGTCTCATATTTTCATATGCAGTGAGCTCCCCCTAGTGGTCATTGCAGATAACCAGATTTATGAAATGTATATTATAACAAACACAGAACTGAGTAGAGAAGAGAGAACTATAAAGTTCATACTGCAGCTTTGGATGTGACTGGAGTATGTAACAAGATATAATTTCCCATGCAGCAAGCTATAACAAAGTGTACAAGGATGTGGTCTATCACTAGAAACGCCACGACCTACCACAACCTGCAAGTATTAGGAGTCCTAAGAAACCCCAATCTAGGTCCGATCCCCCAAGAGGGAAGACAGTGGTAGAAGACATCTAGAAGTATTCACCTGCAGGATCAGGAGGAAGACGAAATAAGCGTTGGCCACTCGCTGGAACTGCTCAAAGAGGTTGAGGGGGAGGAAGGTAAATACATTGTATTTTGAGGTCTTAATTTGATTGGTCTGGAATGAAAAAAAAATTTAAAATATTAAAAATTCAATAAAACATGATATTAATTAATGAAAGGGTCCCTGCACTCTAAAGCCTCCTGCACGTGATCCTGCATATGGGCCCAGCTCCAGGGGGGGGGGGTCAGCCAAAAGTTTGCTATGGAGCCCACTCATCCCTAGTTACACCCCTGATGCAGTGACTCAGAATGAGTGTCAGAATTTGTTATCAGGTTACACAATATTGTAACATTGTATCGGCTTTACTCAAACTCCAGCAGTAACATGTCACAAAGTTACAGGGCACAACGTCCTATGACAAGGTCACACTCACCGCCCGGAGTACAGTCTCCTATCTGCTCTGTGTGACAAATACACAACATAAAAAAGAATGAAAACAGCCGAGGGCCCCCCGATAATAGTATATGGACCCCTGATCACCCCGCTCATCATGGAACACCCCTGATCTGATCTAATATTAGGGGGGGGGGGCCCCGTACCCAGATAATACATGAGAGAACTTTACATAAATTTTCAGCCTTGTCTGCTGAGTAAACTTCTGTTCTCAGGTGGTGGACGTGGAATCTCATTTCATAATTTTTAGGTACTACTCCGAGGACCTCCACTCACATGGGAGACGGGGGCACCCACCTTCAGGTGCAGTGTACACAAGCCATTCAGAGACTAACAGCATGAACTTGTATGAACCATGACCTCTGCAACCCCTATAGCTGCACTACGCTGTATATATATATCTATAACCTCCACTCAAGGTCCCGTCACTCTGACAGCTCGGCTGTACTCTGAACCACTGATAGGAGTGTAAGCTCTGGGGCGTAATGATGGGTCACATAACAGGGCACTGATACAGGATCCTTCTCGTCTTATCCTGTGCAGGTTGTTCTGTCCCTCCAACCAAACACTCATTTGCTGAGATCTACTCCTCCTGACACATGCGCGTGCTAGGTCTGGATGAGGATGCACATGCTAGGTCTGGATGAGGATGCACGTGCTAGGTCTGGATGAGGATGCACGTGCTAGGTCTGGATGAGGATGCACGTGCTAGGTCTGGATGAGGATGCACGTGCTAGGTCTGGATGAGGATGCACGTGCTAGGTCTGGATGAGGATGCACGTGCTAGGTCTGGATGAGGATGCACGTGCTAGGTCTGGATGAGGATGCACGTGCTAGGTCTGGATGAGGATGCACGTGCTAGGTCTGGATGAGGATGCACTTGCTAGGTCTGGATGAGGATGCACGTGCTAGGTCTGGATGAGGATGCACGTGCTAGGTCTGGATGAGGATGCACGTGCTAGGTCTGGATGAGGATGCACGTGCTAGGTCTGGATGAGGATGCACGTGCTAGGTCTGGATGAGGATGCACGTGCTAGGTCTGGATGAGGATGCACGTGCTAGGTCAGGATGAGGATGCACGTGCTAGGTCTGGATGAGGATGCACGTGCTAGGTCTGGATGAGGATGCCCGTGCTAGGTCTGGATGAGGATGCCCGTGCTAGGTCTGGATGAGGATGCCCGTGCTAGGTCTGGATGAGGATGCACGTGCTAGGTCTGGATGAGGATGCACGTGCTAGGTCTGGATGAGGATGCACGTGCTAGGTCTGGATGAGGATGCACGTGCTAGGTCTGGATGAGGATGCACGTGCTAGGTCTGGATGAGGATGCACGTGCTAGGTCTGGATGAGGATGCACGTGCTAGGTCTGGATGAGGATGCACGTGCTAGGTCTGGATGAGGATGCGCGTGCTAGGTCTGGATGAGGATGCGCGTGCTAGGTCTGGATGAGGATGCGCGTGCTAGGTCTGGATGAGGATGCGCGTGCTAGGTCTGGATGAGGATGCGCGTGCTAGGTCTGGATGAGGATGCGCGTGCTAGGTCTGGATGAGGATGCACATGCTAGGTCTGGATGAGGATGCACGTGCTAGGTCTGGATGAGGATGCGCGTGCTAGGTCTGGATGAGGATGCGCGTGCTAGGTCTGGATGAGGATGCGCGTGCTAGGTCTGGATGAGGATGCGCGTGCTAGGTCTGGATGAGGATGCGCGTGCTAGGTCTGGATGAGGATGCGCGTGCTAGGTCTGGATGAGGATGCACGTGCTAGGTCTGGATGAGGATGCACGTGCTAGGTCTGGATGAGGATGCACGTGCTAGGTCTGGATGAGGATGCACGTGCTAGGTCTGGATGAGGATGCACGTGCTAGGTCTGGATGAGGATGCACGTGCTAGGTCTGGATGAGGATGCACGTGCTAGGTCTGGATGAGGATGCACGTGCTAGGTCTGGATGAGGATGCACGTGCTAGGTCTGGATGAGGATGCACGTGCTAGGTCTGGATGAGGATGCACGTGCTAGGTCTGGATGAGGATGCACGTGCTAGGTCTGGATGAGGATGCACGTGCTAGGTCTGGATGAGGATGCACGTGCTAGGTCTGGATGAGGATGCACGTGCTAGGTCTGGATGAGGATGCACGTGTTAGGTCTGGATGAGGATGCACGTGTTAGGTCTGGATGAGGATGCATGTGTTAGGTCTGGATGAGGATGCACATGCTAGGTCTGGATGAGGATGCACGTGCTAAGTCTGGATGAGGATGCACATGCTAGGTCTGGATGAGGATGCACATGCTAGGTCTGGATGAGGATGCACGTGCTAGGTCTGGATGAGGATGCACGTGCTAGGTCTGGATGAGGATGCACGTGCTAGGTCTGGATGAGGATGCACGTGCTAGGTCTGGATGAGGATGCACGTGCTAGGTCTGGATGAGGATGCACGTGCTAGGTCTGGATGAGGATGCACGTGCTAGGCCTGGATGAGGATGCGCGTGCTAGGTCTGGATGAGGATGCGCGTGCTAGGTCTGGATGAGGATGCGCATGCTAGGTCTGGATGAGGATGCGCGTGCTAGGTCTGGATGAGGATGCGCGTGCTAGGTCTGGATGAGGATGCGCGTGCTAGGTCTGGATGAGGATGCGCGTGCTAGGTCTGGATGAGGATGCGCGTGCTAGGTCTGGATGAGGATGCGCGTGCTAGGTCTGGATGAGGATGCGCGTGCTAGGTCTGGATGAGGATGCGCGTGCTAGGTCTGGATGAGGATGCGCGTGCTAGGTCTGGATGAGGATGCGCGTGCTAGGTCTGGATGAGGATGCGCGTGCTAGGTCTGGATGAGGATGCGCGTGCTAGGTCTGGATGAGGATGCGCGTGCTAGGTCTGGATGAGGATGCGCGTGCTAGGTCTGGATGAGGATGCGCGTGCTAGGTCTGGATGAGGATGCGCGTGCTAGGTCTGGATGAGGATGCGCGTGCTAGGTCTGGATGAGGATGCGCGTGCTAGGTCTGGATGAGGATGCGCGTGCTAGGTCTGGATGAGGATGCGCGTGCTAGGTCTGGATGAGGATGCGCGTGCTAGGTCTGGATGAGGATGCACGTGCTAGGTCTGGATGAGGATGCACATGCTAGGTCTGGATGAGGATGCACGTGCTAGGTCTGGATGAGGATGCACGTGCTAGGTCTGGATGAGGATGCACGTGCTAGGTCTGGATGAGGATGCACGTGCTTGGTCTGGATGAGGATGCACGTGCTAGGCCTGGATGAGGATGCACGTGCTAGGTCTGGATGAGGATGCACGTGCTAGGTCTGGATGAGGATGCACGTGCTAGGTCTGGATGAGGATGCACATGCTAGGTCTGGTTGAGGATGCACGTGCTCTCTGTAGGATGAGGGGAATAAGCAGCTTCTGTGCAGCTCTACAGTGATAAAGGATCAGGCTCGGTGAAACCCAACACAGGTGTGAACTGAGCCTCACCCTTGCACCTGGATCTAGCTCTAGAAGCTCATGTAGTGACTGGCAAAGGAGCTCCTGATACTCACCAGCCAGTAGTGGATTATAATATGGGCGGTTTGGGCGGTAGACCGGGGCCCAAGCCTTCTAGGGGGCCCATGGCCATCCAAACCAGAACTTAAAAATAGGGTCTCTTCACACCTGATGTCATGGAGAACCCACTTACATAAATATTGGATGGGTGGAGGGGACACCGGTCTGTAGGTCGCCTCAGACAGCAGAGAGTTTAGGGTCACCCCCGATCACAGGTCATAGATAACCAGTGGTAGTATCGTACACGGATACTGCCCCCCTTGTACCCACTACCAGTAATAAACACTTTGCAGAGGATAAGGACATAGTTGGGTAATGAGGTCACCAATAACCTTTGCCTATAAGTAAAATATTACTGTAAGGACTGATATCAGAACTGAAGATAGACCAGGATATAATCCACCTACAAGCCTCTTATCACTCAAGTTTCTTATTGATTTATTGACTAGTGTTTTTTTCTGCAGGGGATAAAAGAAATGTGTATAAGGTGCAGATACTTGGTTGGAAATACAGCTGGAAACTTACTGGAAAGCAATGATTTATGGGTAAAGGCATGTAAATGAGCTCTCCTCCAGAGGGCAGCAAAGATCAGATCAGCAAAAGCAGGAGTCAACGGTCTCAGACTCCTTGCTGCTCATCAGCGCAGAGCAGGTTACTGTTTGGCTGGATACAGGGGCGTAACTACAGGGGTAGCAGTCATAGCAGTTGCAATGGGACCCACAGTGACAGGGGCCCCTACATCTGGAGTATTGGGTGTGAATATGCTATATGTGTGTATTTGTGATGTGTATGTGCTCTCAATGTGTTTGCATGTGTGATATGTATATGCAGTATGGTAGTCTATGTATGTGTGTATATATGGTATGTATAAAGTATATGTATATTTTTTAAGGGGTAAGTGGGGCCCCATTCAGAAGTCCGCTATGGGTCTCCTCTCCTAGTTACATCACTGGCTGGATATGCATCTGATGTTTGGAGACTAATGTTCCATGGGATAATAAGTTAAAGTGTAACCATCACTTGAGATCATTTATTTTGTGGGGGAGGGGGATGAGGTGACCAATTTTGTAATATACTTGTAATTCTACTTAGTTTGTAAAAATAAAAGTTTCTCCGTCCCATAGAGCTGCGTATTCCCGCCTGTACAGTGTGTGTGTATGGAGGCGGCAGGAGCTTATATCTTACATGCTTGTGTTTAGTGTTCACTTTCAGCTTAATGTTAGAATATAGTGCTCATAGCATACTACAGCCAGGCAGAGCACAGGAGGGGTTAACACTCACAGCTGTGTAACAAATAGGAGAAGAGAGAAACGCGTCTTCAATCCTGTAGACAGATTTGCCATAGCAACAAAGAAGTAACATTGTAACTAAGGGAAATGTTGCAGTCTGTGTTCTTATATATCTTATAAGTATAATAGAAAAATATCAAACACAATATCAAAAATCCCCTGAAATGAGGGTCATACTTTAAAGAGAACCTACCACCACGATTCTACCTATAAAGGTAGATCGGGTGGTAGTTGAATGTAAGGGACGTGAGGAGAGCTCTTTTTAGAGATAATCCTCACGTCCCGCTAACTTTTGGTAAACTTTATAGAACTAATATGTAAATTTAGTTATGCGGCTACTGGGGCGTGGAGTAGCCAGCACGAGGCTACACAGCGCGGCTACTCCACGCCCCTGTAGCCACATTACTCCTCCTACCCTGTTGCGTGCGGCGCGCAGCTCCTCGTAGCTGCACGCCCTCGCCCGGCGGCTGAGCAGCCCCAGCTCAGAGGCTGGAACTACTGCGCATGCGCAGAAGCCGGCTTGTCGGACGAGGGCGTGCAGCTCCTCGTAGCTGCGCGCCGCACGCAACAGGGTAGGAGGAGTAATGTGGCTACTGGGGCGTGGAGTAGCCGCGCTGCGTAGCCTCGTGCCGGCTACTCCACGCCCCAGTAGCCGCATAACTAAATTTACATATTAGTTCAATAAAGTTTACCAAAAGTTAGCGAGGACGTGAGGATTAGCTCTAAAAAGAGCTCTCCTCACGTCCCTTACATTCAACTACCACCCGATCTACCTTTATAGGTAGAATCGTGGTGGTAGGTTCCCTTTAAAGAAACCCTATTTGATATGATGCAGTATGAAGCAAACATACCTTGAGAAGCTGTAGCTACACTGATGCAGGATCATATCTTGGTTAATCCCTGAGCTGAGTGGTTTTGCTGATAACACAGATATAACATTATGATGATGAAGCTCTGTCCCTTCTATGTCTGCTGTGGCGCTTACTATGCCGCTTCTCATAGCAGGAGAGTTTCTCTCTGATTGCATCATCACCTCCTGCATTTCTCTTCCTGCCAGACAGAATAATCAATTGCTGCACCATCCCCCAGCTGCTGTGTATGAGTGATCCAGCTCAGATTGATTAGTGCTTTACTAGTTATGCTTTACCTTCATCCATATGTAATTCCAACCTCTGTAAGCCAGTCTCTCCCAGCTTTCCCAAGCTCCTGAATGGTATAATTGTTTTTTTCAGCAAAACCACTCAGCTCAGGGATTAACCAAGATATGATCCTGCATCAGTGTAGCTACAGCATTCTCAAGGTATGTTTGCTTCATAATGCATCAAATCATATGGTAGGTTTCCTTTAAGTAAATGACTTACTGTTTATGGAACTTTTAAAAGAATAAAAAAGTTATTTGCTATTGGGCGAGTCCTCCCCTGGCAGTGCTCACACATCACCCTCACCCGCTGATCATTTTTATAGCTCCCGCTAACATTGACACTCGGTTTGGGTCAATAATCCCATTGACTGCCATGTAATTCCCGTGTCCCGCGGCTGTGGATCAAGCAGGAGGAGCCGTGGCTTTCCCAGAGCTCGGGGTATTAAGGAGCTGGCGCTGTTTATATCACACGGATCTCAGAATATTTCGCTGGCAGAGATTTACAGGACGCCGAGACGTGTAATTAGGTATTAACTGTGCGGGAACAGAATGCAGAGAGTCACCACTGACCAATGAGCGTCAGGTCTGCTAAACTACTTCATAGGGGGGAATGGATGTTATGCTGAGTGCTGGGGACGGAGGGATAGCCAGGGAAGACGGTGGAGAAAGTAAGGACACGGATCAGTACTAATACAGAAGTATGAGTAATACAAAACTTATTTGGCTCCAGTCACTTTTGTGACTCTTGAAGTGTTGGCGATGATTTGACTGCTGAGGCCGTTTACTGGCCTCAATGATCACAGGAGCGAGGGCAATGCCCCTATCCACGAAAGGATGAATTTGTGAGCATTAGGGGTCTAACAGCGTAGCTCCCTCGAGGGGAATTGCAGTCCATGGCTTTCTTCCTTCCAAAATCAATTTGTATATTTATGCTAATGAAGGGCAGAAGGGCTCTGGTGGCATTACCAGAGCCCCTCTGTGCTGTAGTGTCATAGAATGTTACACTGTCTCACCCTCTCCCCCTACTCCCTCAGCTCTTCCCCTCCTTCTTGTCTTATGTAATATCACACAGTGGGGAAGTGCTCCTAAACAGTGTAACAGTCTTTGAAGCTACAGCATGGAGGAGCTCTGGTAACACCTCCAGGAGCCATTCTGGCTCATTAGCATAATAAGAAAAGTTGAAATTAGAAGGAAGGAGGCCATGTATAACAAATATAAGAAGATACCACAGTCCTGGTGCCTGGATCTATGAGTAATCTCCCTGGTTTATTCTGATGGATTTTTATGGTAGATTTCCCTTAAGTCCAGCATTTCTATTCTGAGATATTACACCCCTGTGTTGGGTTATCATAGATGTTACTGCACTACATAAAAGGTTTTATTACCAGTTTTTTTTCACCGCATTTTGCAGGAGAAAGGGTTCGAATGCTCTAACTTTGGGGCTTCTTTTTTAAATTGTTAAAATTGCCAGTTAAAAACATTCTAAAAACACTTTTGAACTGAGCATAAAAGAAAGAAAAAAGCTCAAAATTCAAATTAAAAAAAAAAAAGTCCGGACATAGGAGGCAGAAAAAACTATTGAGCAGAAGTGGACTGGTAAATCACGGGTATCAAGGGAGAAAGCTGACAGGGCAGTGATGTTAGGAAGACTGTGTTGTGGGGGTGTAGCTGCACTGAGAGGGAATCTGGTTGGAACACTGTAGCTGGCAATGTGTAGGGTCTGCTTAAAGGAAACCTACCATTTGATTTGATGCATTATGAAGCAAACATACATTGAGAATGGTGTTGCTACACTAATGCAGGATCATATATTGGTTACTCCCTGAGCGGAGTGATTTTGCCGATAAAACAATTATACCATTCAGGACCTTGGGAAAGCTGGGACAGGCTGGCTTACACATCACACAAGCTTGAAATTGCAAATGGCTGGTGAGTAAAGCATGACTAAGCATAACTAGTCAAGCACTAATCAACCTGAGCTGGATCACTCATACACAGCAGCTGGGGGATGGTGCAGCAATTGATTATTCTGCCAGGCAGGAAGAGAAATGCAGGAGATGATGATGCAATCAGAGAGAAACTCTCCTGCTATGAGAAGCGGGAAAGCAAGCACCAGAGCAGATATAGAAGCCAAAGAGCTTCATTATCATAATGTTATATCTGTTTTATCAGCAAAACCACTCAGCTCAGGGATTAACCAATATCTGATCCTGCATCAGTGTAGCTACAGCAGTCTTAAGGTATGTTTGCTTCATAATGCATCAAATCAAATAGTAGGTTTCCTTTAAGGGCACATTTTGGCTACTACTTCAAAGGACCAAAATGTGGGCCACATTGTGGCATTGTAATGATTGGGGTATGGAGAGATTGATAAATGTGATCGGATCTGATATGGATAACTTATCCTAGGGATAGCTCATATGTTAGATCACGTGGAGGGTAAGTGATCCATAATACAATTGTCCCAAAACTTACTCTGCCTACCTAACAACCACCCTAAATGTCTTCCCTAATGGGCAATGTCCACTAAACTAAATATGGTGAGGGACAGAGAAGAGGGGAGACAAAGGCATAGTCAGAAAACCAAAGCCAAACCAGGGCAAAACCACAAGTCACAACAAGGTGACAGCAAGGTACAAGATCAGGGCTGCAAGAAATAGTCAGGAAACAAGAGAATATCCACATGGAGAAAGGTTATCCAATCACTGGCAGGGAATCCCAGGATGAAAGAGGCTTTATATATCTGGCTAATACAGTAACTGAGAGCAAAACCACTCAAGATTTTACCCCACTCAAGATGGTCATATTAACACTCCAGCAGAAGCATAGATAGTATGTATCTCCAGTAACTCGGTGCTGACACTGCGGACCACCCTGGAAACAGAAGACATTGCGGAGGATTGTGTATATATTTATCCCGGCTTGGAATTTCCTATTCTGATGTGGGCCTGTCCGGCTCTGGATAACATCCCCTCCTGGTATCTCAGAGCAGAACCACATTGCACAGGAGTCTTATCCCTATCATCCATCCTGGACAAGTTAGTCTGGAATTGGCGGATTACTCCTCGCCTAGTGCCGGGTTTAGATGTAACTCAACAAGCAGAGAAATACTTGGATACATAATATTCCTTGCATGGAGTCTGACAGCACAGAATTTGTTTCTTTGTAACATCCTGAACTTTTTATGCTTTGTTTATCTCCATCAGAGATTCCCAGATGCTGGAAGTTAACTCACCGCATACTTGAATTTGAGATTGAATTCCCGGTCGTTTGCTCGCAGCCGACGTTCTTTCTCTGTGTTAAAGAAAACATAAAAAATAAACCCTTTAACTGCAATAATAAAATATCATACGGACTTTAATCTTCTCATTTTACCAGTTTTCCAGTACCTAAGGGTTCACATAACTGTGCGAGGATGTGTTTCCATGAGTCCACATGAAGAAGGACACTATGGGGCTTATTTACGAAGGGTCCGCTGATCGCTCTTTTGTCGGATTTTAGTAGTTTTCGGGATTTGCGTGCTGTGGTAGGTATTTAACTGGGGATTGTGTTGCATGCGATCGGATTGTGGC